>NW_011355840.1:27865-77563 GCF_000735185.1 Notothenia coriiceps
CAAAGCAGCCCCAAACCATGATGCTCCCTCCACCATATTTCACAGTTGGGATGAGGTTTTGATGTTGGTGTGCTGTGCCTTTTTTTCTCCACACATAGCGTTGTGTGTTCCTTCCAAACAACTCAACTTTGGTTTCATCTGTCCACAGAATATTTTGGAACATCCAGGTGCTCTTTTGCAAACTTCAAACGTGCAGCAATGTTTTTTCTGGACAGCAGTGGCTTCCTCCATTTTATGACCAACTTATGCAGAAATCCAGGTAATTCCAAATGGTTCACATACTTTTTCTTGCAACTGTATATATATATGTACAATTACGCTAGTATAAAGCAAATCAACTAAGAGAACCCTCTCCAGCAAACAGATAACCAGATAACCTGATGAACCTGACTTCAAACGATCAATCACAATAGTTTTCTATTTGTTTTCTGTCAAGCAACAGTAATAGATTAATTGATTTGCTGTTTCACAGAATACATGCTGCGCATTTCTTTTAAACTTACATATGTTTTAGCTGCTCCATTAACCCTCTTATTGCACCTCATCTCATCTTTCACACCCTGAGTGCTAACTTCTTCAAGTTCCAACACTTTGGGAGCTGCTGCAAGGCTACAGTATATTGTTAAGTTAGCAGGGGTCTGTGCATATGTGTACACAGAAAGAAAGAAACTGAGAAAATATAACACTGTGTTACCACTAGGGCTACTCGATTATGGCAAAAATCCTAATCTCGATTATTTGGGTCAATAATTGATATCACGATTATGAAAAACGATTATCCATTTACTTTGAAAACGTCAATTTATTGAAAAAAGAAAATGTGAACAGTATGTTTTTAACAGTTGATTACCATGAACTTTAAGTATAATTCAACTGAAAAACCAATTTAAAAAAAATAATAATAATAATTATAAAAAAATAATCGTTTTATTTCGATTACGTTGTTTTCATAATCGTTGCAAGCCAAAATCGTAATTGCGATTAAAATACAATTAATTGAGCAGCCGTAGTTACCACATTCTTTTGCAGTTAAGCCCAAAAAAAGGACACGATAGTCATTATGTATGCAGCGAGAAGTTCGTTTAGAGTCTTCAAAAGAAGTTGGCAGATGAGGAGATAAAACGCTTTGGTGAAAAATGGAGGTATGAATCTTTAAAACTTTAACATGCAGCTTCCAGGGAGGACTCTTAATAATTTCGCTTTTTCCAAAGTATTGCCTCATTGATTCTTTTAAAATGAGGCAACACGAAAGGATGATACTATTGGAGAGTACCATACCATTCCAGCATAGCAGCTAATTACTAAACCCCAGATGGCGTTCTGGGGATCCAATATTTCCTCTGGCAGAGTTTTATTTACTCTTAGTTAACTTCTAGAAGCTTACTCCTTAAATTGGTGCAGTGGTTAACCATCTCTACTGGTGGTTAAAATGGCTTCATTAAAGTGTATAAAGACCGATAAAACAAGAGAGAGCGAGAAAGAGACGGAGAATAATCAATCAGCTTATGAGCGCAGTTTTAATTAACTCTCATTTTACAATCTCTATCTTTTGACATCTCCTCCCTTTCTCTTTCTCTCACTCTGTAGCCTTTAATTGGCGTGTCTGTCACCCCAAAATAGTTCTTTCCTTGGTGTGTGTGTGAAGCTTGTTATAAATACACATTGTCTTGGAGAAGTATAAGAATATAAAGCAGTTTGTTCAAAATGAAATGTTATTGTCTGACAATAGTGAGATGTACCTACAAAATGACCTTTAGCTTCAAACCAGAAGCCGTAAGGTATTATTTTAAAACTGTACCTCGAATAATCTCAGGCTGGACATAATGAAAGAGATTTGAAACCCAGCATAGCATTTCCTACTCTATTGCTGCTTTTCATACCTATTTTTTCTTTATCCCTCTCTCCTTCACACTTCATTCTCTCATTTCTTTTTCTCCAAACAATGTATGAGACCTTATTAAATCATTTCTGGTGCTATGCGCACATTTCACAGGGGTACTGCTGTGCAAGGTCAGATTACTCAGATATGGAGCACACACATTTACACAGATCAGCTAGAGCTCTGAATCTATTAGGTATAGATCTGTGAAAGTACAGTAGTAAGGTATGTATCAAATGTTTGCACCAAAAAACATGTATTAACTTCTCAATTAAAGGTGGGGTAGGTAAGTTTGAGAAACCGGCTCGAGATACACTTTGTGTTATATTCCATGGAATGCTCTCAACATCCCGATAGCAATGAATATCTAAAGTGCTTTGACAAAAAATTCATAATAAAATGTCATCTGTGGAAGCCGTAGTACTGTAAAAAGCACGACCAATCATTTTAGCCGGCCCGGCTAAAGTAACTGGATGGCCTACCTGCCTGTCAGCCTTCCATCTGTTCACAAACTTATCTCGTGCTCTCATTGGTCATGTGCGCATCCGTGTGTGTTGGAGGAGGGGCTCTGTAAGGAAGTGGCAGATTTTCTCCGGTCGTGTATTTTCAAATTCTGCGCCCTCGAGCTGGTTTCTCAAACTTACATACCTCACCTTTAAATATGTATACTCCTAAATGAGTTTCCCCTGAAGATATGTTCGTAGACCATACACCTGGTCGTGCTTATTTACTTTATTGCTTTCTAATCTTTAATCTTTTTTACACATTAGTTCTTGTTGCCCCTCTTGCTAAGCTAAGGCCGCTGGTAGGAGCATCATAATTACTGAACTTACATGAGTGGTATCAAACTTCTCATCTTATTATCAGCAACAATGTGAATAGGCGTATTACTAAATATACTCAACTATTGCTTTTTTTTGTACCTTCAACTCCACTTATTTGTAATGATAGAGCGCCAACATGCTGGACTCAAGCGAATAACCTCCGTATACATCAATGATTGAGGTTTAGAATATCAAAAAACACCTCTGCAATTTTTCTATCTCAGTTTGCCCATGAAGCCAACCACACTTGATCATGATCATAGAGCAGCATCTCTGAAGGAGCTTGGCTGTATCAGTGACAGTGGGGCTGGTGGCTGCAGTAGCATGTGTAGAGACTCTGTAATGGTTATATTTAGCTCCTTGTCTCCCAGACGGCTCTGAGCACACATTCACCTGACGAACTGGGAACAGCTAGTTCCATTCTGGGACAGACAAAACTATAGCCTCAATAATCTTTTGTTTGGACGAATAGTTTGCTCCATACTTCTTTTCCCTAAGCGTATGATGAAATACTTTTTTGCAGTGGTTGTCAGTTTTATTTTCCCAATACTCACATGTAGTTTAAGAAGTACAGATTTCTTTTCAATTCCTTTGAGTTTTCCCCTCACCTGTATTGTCTCTTTTCCATCTTTTCATTCTCTCCCAGAGCTGCTTTCCCTCAGTAATCTGTCTGGCAGAATGAGAGTTGGAAAGAGGGTTTGTGTGTGTTTTTTGTGACAGTGTGTGATGTTCCTTCTGATCCCTATGAGTGTTTGAAGCTGCATTACATCAGATTCTCTATACTGCCTCCAAAGCCCCTCTGTCATAGTGTATCTCTGTGTGAGGAGGTAGACGGGTGAGCAAAGGCATTAGTTTTCCCATGAATCCAGTGGGAACATGAGCAACACACAGACACAAATATTCATACTTTTATCGACTGAAAGGATTGCACATAGGCACAGAACAAATGCATTCATTCATGTGTGTTGCACACTTTAAACTTCCAGGTATGTTTTTGCCAATGACAGTATATTCTTCTGTTGACACACTGGGGCTTCCTCTTCTGCATTATAGATGAAGACACTGTGAACAGCTTGTTTGCCTTCTAAATTAAGTTTCTCTTCCTCTGTCTCTCTCTCTCTCTCTCTCTCTCTCTCTCTCTGAGAGTCGTTGCATGTTGGCCCTTTACATCTCTAAAACAGCCGAAGCTTGTGCACGTCAGAAGTGCTTTTTCTGTTTTTCTGCATGTTTGCACATGTGTTTTCCACAAGTGTAAGGAGGCTCTCTGCTGGTATTTGGTGTGAGCAGCTCTCATCTTTAATACATGATGCCTTGTTGTGTATATGGAGGTAACACTCTCTGAGTTGGGGGCTCTCTGCTGGTTAGCCTTAGGCCGATTCCACGTAGTCACCAGAACACAACTCTAGTGCATTCACACACAACTGCCTCTGTAGTGCAAGCCTTTGATCTCTTTCACATTGGCATTGAGATCCACCATTGGGGAGCATTGAAGGCACTGTAAAATGCTCTAAGATACAGCCTCCAAACCACAACATCTCTCTACGAACTCACTAACTAAATACACATTTTTAACAGAGCACAATGGTCTCGATACCTTCGTTCACTTGTTTTAGAGAACAGTTGAACATTTTGTTTCATTAAAGGGTTATCAAGTCTTCAGGAGATATTTTGGAAGATGTTTGCCTCAACTACTATGGTTTTAACATGAGCCAAAACCTTGTTACCTAATTTACAAACTTAGGTCCACCAAGGATTCTTCCCTGGAAATCTGAAGTTCAGGCCTCTAAAATCACATCAAAAAGCAGGTAGTGAGATGATTCCAATGTCAATGATTACTTTCCAGTCTTCATCCCCTGCCTACTGCCTTACTCTGTCCCTCTACCAATCTCTGAGATGCTCCACAGATCACAGATCACAAGATGTCAGCCAAAGATAAAGGAAATGAGGGTAGGGAAGAGGGTAACAATATCTTTGCTTATGCTCAGAAATAATAACCAGTGACATTTTGCAGTATTCTTTTTGTCCTCCAAATTCTTAAAAGCAACAGAACAATACTATATTCTGAATTAACAAGATCAGACCCACAACAAAGTGCAGAGCCATTTCAGTGACATTTATTCACAATCAATCAAATTGTATAGTATATTGTGTCTCACTGCACAATCTTTATTACTTCAAGTAATACTTTGCTTGCGGACAATTGTATTTTCTTCCTGTACTTCTACAGTTCACCAAAAACATGTTGGCGAGTGTGAGCTCAACTTATCCTAGCTCAGTTACCGGATTTGGAAAAAGGAGTGGCTCTATTGGGCTAGTTGAATTCTACAAAAACAAATAGACCTTATTTTTATTATATCGAGGCTATAAAGGTTAAAAGAGAGATATCACTTCTACTGTGGAACTGCAAGCAAGAGCCCAAAGTAAATAATGGAATATCAAATAAAAAATGTTTATATATAAACTGATGCATTCTAAAAACCAACATATAGTCTCTTATTTTAAACTGTAGGGATTAGTGTGGTTTGATGTGCTGTTTCCAACTATCTTCTGTCTATTGGCTCAGTGGTGTCTGTTTGTGTTACTCCGTCTGGCTCTTGCTGAGGTCAGGTGGGTGGATCAGACGTTTTAACACCTTTATCTAACCTTTAGCCAGGCTGGACACTGCTGTCCTTTCAATTCCTCTCTGGTTTAATTTTCTCCGGCCAGTATTTGGTGCAGCTGGGTCGGAGGCCATTGATTCACAGAGAGACAAAGAGGAACGAAGAGGGAAGAGTTGCACAGTTTGCAGGCGCACATTCTGCTCTCGCATCTATATGATAAACTTATTTGCTTTTTCAAAAAAAGACGCATTGCACATACACCAAACAAACACAAATAAGAGCATTCCCTCTCTGCTTGACCGGCTGGCAGTGATGGTGCTGTGAATGCCTCTGGGCCTGTCTCTATCTCGTGCTGAGGGTGATCTCTCACCTTGGATGCTCACATGCTCACCCTATGGACACACATATACTCAGAGTTATAATGTGGTCTATGGGATCAACAAAACATTATTACGGTGTGTGATGTCTTGATCTTGGAAGACTCTCTCCTGTATTGGAAAAGCCTATTCCCGTGTCAGGCAGCCTGACTACCCTGAATGTCAAGGAGAAATGACTTATCAGTCTCCCATACATCTCTTTGTCTCCCTCCCTCACTCTCATTCCCTCGTACATGTAATCTCCCAGTGTGGACTCATGGGAGAAGGCTAGCCAGAGGTCAGACCTCCCTCCATTTCTTTTCTGTCCCTCTCAAATTTTCGGTCCACCCTGTCCAGTGGGACAGAGGGTCACTGACTGACATTTATCTCCACAGATTTAGAGTATGCTTTCAGACTGAGAAATGACTTTGTGTCTGTGTGTGTGTAGAAGAAGATTTGCCCTTTGGCGCTGGAAAGAATAAGGTTTGCAGCTAGTTCACTAATGGCGCAATCTGACATTTTTAAGATTTTAAAGTGGTTTTCTTAAATCTTTTCAGGCAAGGTATCAGTAGGTGAAGCTCTATTGTAAAAATCCCATTACGAAAGATAGGATTCTTACATTTAGCACTTTCAAAATATAAAGTCTCGCCCAGAGTCTATTACTTTGAAGAGGCAGAAGGTCTTAACTCGTAGTCGTCATTATTTACCATATCCAGTATGACCACTTAGTATCACATGACCCTTTTTCAACTCTCTTTCCTTTTATGAGATTTATACCAACTTTCATTTACCACACTTTCATGAGAACCATATGATGTGTTTATTATCTCTATTGACAAGAAGTGTACTATTTTGGCATGTACATTTTTAGCATTGACATTTATGCTTGGGATATTTGTAAAAAATTTTCATAATAATGTATGTTTACTTAAAAGGAAAATAAACTTCATTTAAATATTTTCCTTTTTTCATTTGGTTAATTATTTAAAAAGAAAATTTATAGACGGCTTAGCAATAGTCCTTGCTTGGATTTTATGTCCTGCTGGTTTCTGAAAGGTCGTTGTTCACAGTGACAGCATCTTCAAAGCGTCACAAATTGAGCGTGTATGAAACACAGGAGATTTTCTCATGATGCAGTTATGTCGCTCATTAGCAGAGGGTAAGAGCTTGTCGACGCTGTGATAAAACAATGACTGTTCATCTTCTAAAAAGGAAACCCACAGTGCTGCTCTCGTACCAGCAGATGGTAAAGCCGCATCTACTGCAGATATGACTTCTAAGTGCTTCAACACACGTGCAAAGACACAGTCCCTGCCCCTTTTTCTCAGGGTTTGTATTATGGGCTGATTGAGATTCTGTACGATGCCCTTCTTTGCTTTCATTGCTTTTATCAGTGGACTTTTATCTCCACCTCCCTCACAACCTCCATCCTCACCCCGACCCAGCAGTCAGATATCACAGCCTGCCCCTGAGCTCAGCAAGCTGCCGGGGTGGCCAGCTGCTCGCTCCCGCTGCCCCCCTACCACACCCCCCACCACACCACCTCAACCACTTTCATCAAATGAACCATTCCACTGTCGGGGTTGAGTTAGATGGACAACGGTATTGTACACAAGCTACATTGTGTTTTGATGTTCGTTCTTGTCATTGTGTGCAGCCATGTGTGAACATACAAGTGCTTTAAAAGGGAGAATGAGAGGGTTATTGTTAAAGCTTTGTTTGCAAGAGAGATAGTCAGGATGGATTTATCAGTGAGTATAGCGCTGAAGGCCGTTCATGTCTGAGGGGCATTTAATTACATCTGGTCCATTTTCTCACTTTCCCTCCATCCCCCTCTGCATTTACTTTCCTATTGAATGTCTCGATCTCTTATCTCTCTCACAGGTGTTACAACCCATCACCCCCCCCCCACACACACACCCACCGCATCATCTTCAGCTGTTGCCTTTTAGGGTTGACCTCTATAGCTTGTAAGATGTGCGGTTAAAGCAGAGTGTGAGAACGTGCACACACATTCTTATGCCTGATATGTCAGCTGCACAAAGGTGGGAGATTTAAAGGCTGCCGCTTGGTTAAAGAGAATGATATGTAAAACGGGTCACATGAACAAGGGTGTGTGTGTGTGTGTGTGTGTGTGTGTGTGTGTGTGTGTGTGTGTGTGTGTGTGTGTGTGTGTGTGTGTGTGTGTGTGTGTGTGTGTGTGTGTGTGTGTGTGGTGTGTCGTGTGTGTGTGTTGGATGATGTGTGATGTGTTGTGGTGTGTGTGTGATGGTGTGTGTGTAGGTGGTGTGTGTAGAAGGAGAGAATACCTCTATGCATGACATAGGCTGTGCTGAGAGCCCTCACAAGAGCTCTCATATTTGCATTTCTACCACACTCCTTATTATAGCAGCTAAGATAATGGCTGGGAACAATACATTTTTACGTCAATGATTTAATCCACTCTCAGCTTTCTCTAACTCTCCCTCTCTCTCTCTGTCTTTCTTTCTGTAATGTGTGTTGTATTATGCTGATGTTCATTAATATGGCTTAAATGTTGACCTTCACTAATTACCAACGAAGCGAATTGCTGGGGGGCAACGTTTGATGCATTCGTCGTTTCAGGGGTGCTCCTTGCTAGTTATTGAAATATGCCACCTTCCATTCCACATCAATCTAGTATTAGATGAGGTGAATTTTGTAGACTGGGTGAGTTTTTTATGAGTGGTGTGTAACTTGGAATTTTTATGTAGATGTTCTTTTGGCTATTAAGAGCCAAACCACCGACTCCAGGTGGTTGCTAAGCCCCTGCTTCTCCTAATAAAGGCACTTATGGAAGATTGCAACACAAATGTGATATAAACGGAATAACACTCCACTGGATTAACACAGCGATACTTGGGGAAATAAGCACATTGATACTCGTTATACACCACTACTCAATTTGCTAGTCACTTTTGCAAAGACAACCATAGCTTATTAAAATACATACGCAAATTTGTTGTAAAGATATCAATTAATTCCCACTTTCAAATTTGAGTCCAGCACATTTACTTCAGTGGGAGTAAAAAAGTATTTAGTCAAGACCACACAATTGTGAAGTTACTCCCACATTCAAACAGAATGAGAGAGGCCTGTAAATTTTCATACCTGGGTACACTTCAATTATGAGAGACAGAATGGTGGGAAAAACCCAGGAAATCACAATCACTGGTTCAGGATTTTTAATGAATTAATTGGTTTAATTGGTAACTTCTCAGTATAGGCCAGCCTGTCTGCGTCACATCACAAATACAACAAAGATTCTGGCTCTCACAGCTGTAACGTCTTATTTAAGATCACATCCTACTGCCCTCCACTATGATCTAACTCTGTAATTAAATGGCACTTGTTTGAACTCGCTTATCAGCCTATACAAAGACACCTGCTCAACACCTCAAACAGTACACTCCACACTCCTATGGCCCCAGACCAACGAGCATGTCAAAAGGACACACAAACAAATTGTAGACCTCGCACCAGCACTGGGACAAGACTGGAATCCGCAATAGGTACAGCAGCTTGCTGTGAAGAAATTTACCTGTGGGAGCAATTCATTAAGAAAATGGGAAGACACACGCGATCCATCTCACCCCGTGGGGTCAAAATGATCACAAGAACGGTGAGCAAAAATCCCAGAACCACACGGGGGGACCTAGTCAATGACCTGCAGAGAGCTGGGACCAAAGTAACAAAGGCTACCATCAGTAACACACTACGCCGCCAGGGACTCAAATCCTGCAGTGCCAGAAGTGTCCCCCTGCTTAAGCCAGTACATGTCCAGGCCCGTCTGAAGTTTGCTAGAGAGCATTTAGATGATCCAGAAGAGGATTGGGAGAATGTCATATGGTCAGATGAAACCAAAATATAACTTTTTGGTAAAAACTCAACTAGACGTGTTTGGAGGAGAAAGAATGCTGAGTTGCATCCAAAGAACACCATACCTACTGTGAAACATGGGGGTGGAAACATCATGCTTTGGGGCTGTTTTTCTGCAAAGGGACCAGGACGACTGATCCGTGTAAAGGAAAGAATGAATGGGGCCATGTATCGTGAGATTTTGAGTGACAACCTCCTTCCATCAGCAAGGGCATTGAAGATGAAACGTGGCTGGGTCTTTCAGCATGACAATGATCCCAAACACACCGCCCGGGCAACGAAGGAGTGGCTTCGTAAGAAGCATTTCAAGTTCCTGGAGTGGCCTAGCCAGTCTCCAGATCTCAACCCCATAGAAAATCTTTGGAGGGAGTTGAAAGTCCGTGTTGCCCAGCGGCAGCCCCAAAACATCACTGCTCT
Source organism: Notothenia coriiceps (assembly GCF_000735185.1). Taxonomy (NCBI): domain Eukaryota; kingdom Metazoa; phylum Chordata; class Actinopteri; order Perciformes; family Nototheniidae; genus Notothenia; species Notothenia coriiceps. The sequence goes on from NW_011355840.1 coordinate 37,839, forward strand.
AGAGGAGATCTGCATGGAGGAATGGGCCAAAATACCAACAACAGTGTGTGAAAACCTTGTGAAGACTTACAGAAAACGTTTGACCTCTGTCATTGCCAACAAAGGGTATATAACAAAGTATTGAGATGAACTTTTGTTATTGACCAAATACTTATTTTCCACCATAATTTGCAAATAAATTCTTTAAAAATCAGACAATGTGATTTTCTGGATTTTTCTTTTCTCATTTTGTCTCTCATAGTTGTGGTATACCTAGGATGAAAATGACAGGCCTCTCTCGTCTTTTTAAGTGGGAGAACTTGCATAATTGGTGGCTGACTAAATACTTTTTTGCCCCACTGTATATGAGTTTTAACTGCACTTTGTCTATCACATGTTTATTACCCTGTAGAAAAACTTTTGATTGAGATATTCATTTATTTAATTTCTGTATCTTTGTCAGCCCATATGGAATTATAAACAAATCTGCTGTATATAACATCAAAACTACAGTACGACATTGTTCAAAAAGACCTCAATGTATATATAAAGTTATATAAAATGTCTTGCATACTTTATTTTCATATACAACTCTTCAAATAAATAATGCACAAAATAGATGAAAGGAAATAAAACTAACCGTGTTGAAACTATTATAAATTGTTATGTTTTATTCTCACGGCAGCTTTCCAAAGTTTAAAAAATGACCACCGATGGTGTCCTCAGGGTTATCCTTTCTGGGGCCAAGAGGCATCTTTGTAACAGGAAACCTTTATTAAAAACTGTTGGGGTGTAATTTGAAATGTAGGATCCAATTTTAGGAGCTTGACCCTGCTGCACCAATTTTGACTATTCTAAAAACTGTCTTGCTCAGTTAGCTCAGCTAACCCTTTACCAGTTTTATTTCCAACTAACTTAGTCACTAGCATTAATCTTCCTCAAATAAATATATATTTTTATTTGTCTTTAACCTTTGTATGCTAGATTTTATATCGTCCTGTTGCAGGTTGCTTTACTTGGATTTTAAATGATTGTAATAAGCCAATTCTGAGGTTGTTTACGCAGGTTTCCGTGAAACAAATCCTCTATAAATACATTTTCCTGATGAGAAGCCACTTTGTTGCTGACAAGCATTTACTACCAACATTTACAAGCCCATTAAAGCCATATCGAGCCAGGGAGCTGTCATCAACAACAGCGTTGTCTTAATTTACCAGACATTATGCCACTTCACATTGTATTAGCGGTAATGGTGCAAGGAATGAAAATAGGCCTGGGAATGGGAAGTAAGGAGAATGGGGTTGGAGAGGTGGATGATGGAAGATGGGAGTGACATAACATATTTGGAGAATTAAATGTAGGATAACTGATGTGACCATATAACCGTTATACTGCCAAAAACATCAGGTTCTACTTTAAAATATAATAATGTTACCATCCATAGGCAAGCGCATGCACGCATGCACACACACACACACACACACACACACACACACACACACACACACACACACACACACACACACACACACACACACACGCTTTCAAAAGTAGTTTCCTTGGTGAATATCTGCGAAGGGAGTTTCTCTGACTTGTCAAGGATCCAATTGAAGAAATGGGATGGAATAACACAAAGGGGAAAACACTCTGCCATCTCTCATAACCCCCCTTCCTCTTTTCCTTCAGTCTGAGTCAGTGAAAGAAAGCATTAAGAGTGTGAAAGGACGCAAGGGTAAAAGCTGAACACCTCAAAGCTCCAGACAGGAGCATGGTTTTCATCAGCCAACTGATAGGAAGAACAGATTTGCTTTTTGTCAATTGGTTCTGTTGAATATAATTATATACTGCAGAAAGGAGAATTTCCAATTTTCGTACAAGAAACACGAGGTTAGAATGACTTTCTGTTAACCGTGCCTTGTACAATGAACTTAAACCATGTCCGTTTGTCCTTTGTATTGTTGAATGTCTTCTATTGAGTTGCTCATTTTAAATATCGCCTTTTCATCTTATCTACATGTCTTCTTTTCTGCTTATGCTCATGACTTCTCATTTCCCATCCTCCCCTCTCTTACCTCACCCTCATCCTTGTCCTGCGGTTACCTGGGAAACTGTTTCTGACACATTTTCCTACGACGATGAGAGACACATTTAGTTAACACTGTTCCTTTTGGGATTGATGATAAGATCAAACTGCATTTAATGGCCTTGCAAATTCAGTGAGAGTGTCGCACTCTTACCCCTTTTTCCAAAATGTGTTGGTGATGGATGTTTAACAGTACATTTCCCCAATATCCAGTTTGACAGATGTTGACAAAGCGTTGGGAGTCAAAATAACGTTTTTGTGGGTCTGAACAAAGTTATGCACATTATGTTACCAACAAAAACCTTTTGGACATATAAGTTTTAAGAGTGTGATCATTATCATCAGAGAATGGATGCACTGCGTTTAGTCAGCATGGATGGTAAAACTGGGGTATTTTCTTGAAGAATTGTGAAAAAAGTTTAGGCAACTTCACAGCTTTAAATTACTATTGACTTTTAATGCTTGGCCATGAGTACACCTGGAAACCTCAAAAAGCACAGCTTGCGTTCTTTAACTGCAGACCTCAGGCTTCAAAGGAGATGTCCACACTTTGCAGTGCTCCGTACTGAGACATTCACAGCAGGAAGGAAGGAAGGAAGGAAGAAAGAAAGAGCAAATTGTTACCCTAACTAACAGCATTAGTCTGCATTTAAAGAGAAACATGAGATGTGGTGTGACACTTTCAAGACCTGTCAGAATGTAACTGCCATTAAACACCTCTCAGCAATTAAACCCTATTTTTATTTAAATCTTTTTTAAAGCATGACTTAATATATATTGCCGTTTACTGCACACCATGTACAAGACACTGAGACAGGGCATGTTGGATAGATTATTATCAAACTTTTCTTAACAAAGAGTGTCACCGCAATGCAGGTCCTGTCAGATCCTCTGGTTTGCTCACATCCACTCAGTGTGTATCTGCGTGTGTGTGTCTACGTACCTGACACTGCCCCAGTGTGTGGTAGCTGAGCCCTGTCACCCCCTCCCACAGTGCGGTGAAATGCTTTTCACTACTCCCCGCTTTTATTTGCCATGCTCCTCAGGCTCTATGAGCATCCAGGTGGGACAGCAGGCAGAATATTGAAACCCCAATGCTGTGGTGTGTGTGAGTGTGTGCATGTACGCATGGTTCCCCAGCATAGTGTGTGTGCACATAGTGTGTGTGTGTAGATGCATGATTCTCCACCAGCCGAGTGTATCCAAAAGCAGAGACATCGCTGCAGGCGAGCTTTCTCTTTCCAACACTCCCGTCACAAGGCTCTCTGCCTCCTGCTGCTGCTTTTACAGGATTAGAGATGCTACAGTCGCCTTTTCTCTGTGTTTGTGTGCCTGTCTGGTTCACAGTGAGAGTGGCAGAGTGATTGGACAAAGAAGGAGAGAGCGATAACCGTGATTCATTTCAGTACAGCCACAGTGATTTTTCTTTTTTTAATTGAGGTGATAGGAGCAATAGTTTAGTTGGAACACCTTAGCTAACCCCACATTTACTGAGAATAACTTGATGCTGGCTGCTGTCCTATTGCCCATCTTTGCACTCAGCCACTGCTTCATTAACTCTAGCATCATGCTGCATGACTAATAGACTAATAATACGCTGATAACAAACCTGGTGGTAATTGTGTGAGGCAATTTTCATCCATATTACCTCATCTGTCCTGAACTGATAAGAAACAGGAACACCTTTCCCAGCAACTGGAATTAGTCATTAGATCAACACAGATCAGGTCTCATGGTTGTCAGTGTGAGTGGATGTCAGAAATGTGTGAGACAAGTAGGGATGCGTGTGGCAGATGGCTCAAGGTCAGATAGACAATATCTCATTCATTGTGAGTTTCTGGAAGTGTGCTAGTCTTGTATAAATCACCAAATTCTTAGCCAACCAATGATCGGTGGAGACTTATTACCCAAGGCTTAGAGATCATCCATTGTTTGAATATGCCTCCAAATATGTGTTTCCCTGTGTGTACTCCTCTAAACTTCAGGAAGCGTAAAAATGTTGTGTGAACAGTCACATTATGGGCACTTATCTCCCATTCGAGGAAAATAAAATCCATCCCCACTAGGAAGACCATTTAACGGAGCGTAAATACAGTGATGGCCAACATAAAAGTCAAAGATGGGGCCTAAAATGCTTTGCAGGCTGACGAGAACTGTAGAGTTGGCTGAATGATTATAATCAGCGCCCCCTTTTTTACGTTATATAGTCGATTCGTCCAATGATAAAATTGACAAATAGATAAGAGCATTAATTAGAGAATACGAGAATAAGGTCCGTCTATATTTAAGCCATGTGGCTTCTATCAAGCAATAACGCATAATATCAGGTACACACACAAACATATTTCCATCTGGACACTTGGATGGTAAATATTGAAATCCAATTGTGCTCTCACAAAACTGCTCTTCTATATTAACAACATCCAAGAGTGGATGCAAATCTCTCTCGCGCACACACACACACACACACACACACACACACACACACACACACACACACACACACACACACACACACACACACACACACACACACACACACACACACACACACACACACACACACACACACACACACACACACACACAGCTCAATCACTCATTGAGATAAGCAGTAGAGCTTATCAGTGAGGAACACAGGCTGAGACACGGCAGCCAACTAACCTGCCTGCTCCCTAAAAGGCAGACAATAATGACATTCACAGAGCACACACGGACACAGATGTGCATGCCCTTCACCATGAACACAATGAAGCTGATGTACAATGTCCACTGCATTATAATATGACCCATTCACTGACACAGCCAAATATACATTTCCAATCCAAATTCATAGTCCTGTTAAGGATTTATCCAAAATAGGGCAGCAAGTGTTCCAAGAATTACTTTTATTGGCTTTTTGCCTCCTCTGTAATAGAATATTGCAATATCGACATTCACCAGAGTAGCAATTACACCAGAGATGATATTCTTTACTGTAATGCAGCAGGATATGGGCCACTTACACATAGCAGGTGGTGTTGGCAGAGTGCCCGTAATGATAATGAAGAGAGGTTGTGAGGGTGCGATGGGTTGCGCCAAGTTCAGAATTAAAGGGCCATTGCAGACTACTACATAAGTCTCTTGTCTTACACCTCAAACTCAGCCCTGAGCAATACATTAAAGTACTTCTACACATAAGCCTGCATTGATCTTAATACCTTATGCAGCACTTCTAAGTATTAAAGGGATCATTCAGAGGTTTGTGTACTTTCTGAACTTGTATCACATGATGTGCACTTACCTGACTCCTATTTACAAAAGCAGGTTCTCTGAAGTTGTGCTGCACTAGTAATCATACATCATGACCTCATGCTGAAATACAACAGCATACAGTTTAAAACAAATGTCAGATCATAAAACAGATGTAGTATCACAGCACATACATTCCTCCCAACTCCAGGCCACTGCAGAGGGTGTTTATTTCATCCTGTACAGGCAGCACTCTCATGAGCCTCTAAAGCAGATAATGGTCTTTTTTTATTCTGGTGGTTATTTAAAATATGTCAAACTACATACTTTCAATTTTGCTGCATCTTAGTTATTGCTGTAATGTTGTGACTTCTTCATACATTTACATTATTCTCATATTTTACACCTTCCGAATAGTCTTGAAACAAAATGATTAAATTGAACATCTGAGTCACACTGAAGTCAAAATCGAGTTTATTACAAAATGAAAAATCAACGCCAAGAAATGTATACTACTTCCTTCACAGCAACTACACAGTAATTGGATATGAAAAGGTGCAGTTGTGCACATTTCAGTTAAGGGTTGTCACAGAACACAAAGACACACATACACTCATTTTTCCTCACATTGAGCTCTTTTGGCTCGTGTGGTCTCACAGAGGGTTGTTATCCACAGCGCTGAACCCTCAGTTCAGCTACAACAGAGACACGCACGGAGAGACTGGCACTGAAACATGGCACAGGCTCTGCTTGAGATCTGTAAATGTGTGTTTGTGTGTGTATGTGTGTAACAACACCACCTGTAAGTAGTTTAGTAGAAAGATGTCCTACTGGGAGTGAGATGGGCTTTTCAGTGGCTGCGTTGTGGCCCATTGAACATCCCCTCTCTGCCTATCCAGCTCATCCCCTTTCCTTTCTATCTGTCACCCCCCCCCCTCCTTTCCCTCTAAAACCTCTCCTTACAGCCAACTCTATCTCCAACCTGAACTTTTTTCCGTAACGTCATATTTTAACAATCCTTTCCGTTATTCCCTCTATACACTACCTGTATATGATTGGACTATGTATACTTTGTATTTCCTTTTTGCTTCATCTGCACTTCCATTATACTCCCCCCCGGCCTCTACATTTCCTTTTCTTACCTGCTATAATTTAGTTCTTTGTACAGCTCCCTCTCCTCCCATTTCCTTTAGTGTTTTCCCCCTGCATTACTTTCTCTTTCTCTTTCTGTTTTGTCCCCCTCTTTCCTATCTCCATCACTATTTTCCATTTGCTTTTGTGTCTTTCTTCTTTCCTTTCAAAAGTGTCACCAGTATTCCCTTACACTCACCCTTCCCCTATCCATCCTTACCTGTGAGAATGAAAAATCGAACATGGATCCTAACAAGGAGAGTCATTAAAAAGAAGAACATTTTCAGTTCTGACAGATACAGTTGTATTCACATTAACATAAAAGCAGAGGCTACATAGAATGTAAGCACGACCACGGTCTACAGTATCTCAAAATACCAGTAGTAACCTTACATTTTCACCCGAAAATATTATTCAGGTAAATAATGGTATATATCAATAACCATATTTTCTTTGAATTGATATATTCCAGGCAAAACACCACACGGCTCCCCAATGGGCTCCCCTCGTCACTAAACTACTGAACCATGTTAAACAATGATAACTCCAACAAGGCATTGTAGATATTTTTCTTTTGAAGGCATGTTCTTTTACTTTCAATTTTTTCCAATCTTACTCACACTACAGACTGCATTACCCATTCCTTCTAATACATTTTATATATCAACTACTTCTATCTATTTCCCTCTCCTACTTTCTTTTATCCCCCACCTGTCAGTTGTCCCTCTGTGTGTTGTCCAAGGTGGCCTCGTGGCTCTGCTTTAATCTCCCCCTGTCCTGAACATCAGTCAATCACCAGCAACCCAACCTGCCACCTGTCTCCATTCCCCTCACTGCACCGTGTAACACTTTCCCCTCATCTGGTCCGTCATCTCTCCTCCCATCTCTCCCCCCATCTCTCACCCCATCCTCCCAAACACCCCGGCCTTATTTCCCAATTGTCTATTTCTTCCTTACATCCATCTCAAGTGTTCTAGAAAGCAACACATTTCTTCCCTCTTTCTAATTGCTACCTTTTGAATATTTATCCCTACTGTTACTTAAACACTGTGCCTGTTTTTCTTGCACCTTGACCATTAAACCTACAAAAAAAACTATAAAGAAATGCAGCATTTAGAAGTTAAGCCCATTTGAAGCTCATGCACGAGCACTTTCAATGGTTTCTCCTACCTTAAGAGACCATTCCTCTACACGTTTCTTGCTGTTCTGAATTTGCTGCTCATGGTTTGTTGCAGTTATTATAAGTCGCTTTGGATAAAAGTGTCAGCTGAATTAAGGGAAAATGTGTTTTGTGTGTGTGTGTCTGTGCACGTAGGAAATTATTTGTTCAACCTTCACATATCCTGCTTTCAAACCTTCCCAATTTGTTAAAGGATGAACATAAAGACTAGAGGCGGGTATTTGCTGAATGCTTCATCAATAATACAGTATTAATAATTAGAATTAGCTGCAGGATTGGAAAATTATCTATGGCATCTAAACTTCACCTTGAAATGAGGCCGATGAGATGTGAAGTGTGAAGAAAAGATCTATCCATCAGTAGGAATGGAAGGAAACGGGCTAGTTGTTTCGGGTGAAAAGAATGATGGGTCAGGATATGCCGAGAGAGAAATTAGGGCAGGACAGGCAGACAGGTGGGAAGACAGAGAGTTCTGGTGATGGGCAGAGGGCAATCTGTGGTAGAAACAGAGAGGCGGGAGAGACAAAGGGAGAAGGATGAAAGGGGAAGAACAAGGTTTCTTTTTTAAGGAGATTAGCTTTTAGAAAGAGCGGATGAGACAGAAGGCACAAGAGAAGAAGTGATGATGGAAAAGTCGCAGCTTTAAAGGTGAGGAGCGAGATAATAGGAGTGTGTGAAGACGCCGTAAACGTAGGATTTGTTCTAGCCCCTTCTGATTGACGAGGCTGTTTGCTGGCTGTAATGTCCACAGTGCAGGACGTGGCAAGTACTGATCAATTGAATGTCACCCTTGGTGTAAAAGAAAATATAGCATGCTCCATAAAACCACTGCTCAGGTTATAAGTGGACCCACACCCGTTGCACTGATACAAACTACTAATCATAGGAAATCGAATGATGCAGAATGCGCTTTTTTGATGAAAGAATGAGTGTTCAGGATTTATCAAGTGTTTTTCCTTTTAATTGTTGTGTATGTGCACAGTTGCAAGTATGTTGTAGTTGCAGTTTGGTAAAGCTTGACCTGTTTATGAGACACCATAACCCAGGATTTATATTAACGGATAAACGAAAAGCCAGCAGGAAAGAGGATGAGGTGGGTACAGGCAAGATGGATGGAGGGATGAAGCTGTAAAAAGAGACGGTCAGTAATCACGTAGCGTTGCACTTTCAACATTACCAAATCTCCATATTTAACGTGTGTACTGACAGCTTGACGTCAATAAAGCTGAGCATGAACAAATGTAGATTTTAATCTGTGCCAGATTTGGATAGAAATAAATGTATCAGCAGAGAAATCGCTTTACTGCCACTCCCCTCACAGCAAACCGCTTTGTGTTATTTTAGCTTTTCTTGGTGAAGCAGCAAACAAACATTCCAGACACAAATCAGCAAATTAATCAACAACCAAATGGAGGGGCCCACTGATTTGAAAATATGGGATCGATTAAAATTGGTGTGTAAGTGCCGTCCTTAATAACTGACTCGCATACAAACAGCTGCTCAGTTATTTATGTCCTTTCTTTAAGGGACATATGGGTTTAAACATTTTAATTTCAAGAATGTACTTGGCCTTTGCTGTTCAGTAATCTCCGTGTGCTGTCGGGGGGTGCTATAGTTACTGACCCGAGAGTGGAGGGCAAATGGTGAGACGCAGCAGGGGGCCGTGAGACTGAAAGATTTAAATGAAAGTCAGGTCCTGGGACCTGCTGTAGGGCCACCTGTGGTACCAGAGGTAAATGTGTACATTTAACCATACATACATACATGTTGCAACACACATTCACATACAGAGGATATTGACCAGTTAGACGCAATTATAAAATCGTCTAGCGGCACAGAAATGAGTTCGGAAGAAGTTGTCCAACAAACCAAATATCAACAGTATGTGCATTGTATGCACATGAGTGTTCTGGTGGATGCTGTTTTGCTGATTCCATTGTTTTTGCAATTGAATTATTCATTATGGCATCAAAAGCCTTTCATCCCTCTCCGCTCTTTTCCTCCTCCTCTCAGTATTCCCTGATTTGTTTAGTTTGACTAAACACAAGACTTCTTTATGTCCACCACCCCCTCCTGTCCATCTCCCATCCTTACTCTTTCCTTTCCTCCCATTCTCGTCTTCACATTTTTATCCTCTCCCTGTCCATTTCTACTTACCACCTGACCTTTTGCATTTCGATTTCTCATTTTTCTTTACCGCCTTCCTGGACCACCGCTGCCCTACTTTTCTCTCTCTTTTCTATATCTTACTCAGGCTCTCTTTCATTTTATTTATTTTGATGAAAATCTCTCCTTTTCACTTTTACATCTTTGTCTCACCCTGTTTCAGTCTCTCTGTGTTTCCCTCACTCACTGACTCGCTCTTCTCCTCTATTAGTATTCCCCCAGGGTGGCTAGACTCCACAATGTGTCATGTGTCACCTCACCAAAAGGCAAACAATGAAAAACGAAATGTCTGGAAAAACCCCGCAGAGCAGCTGCATGTGAGAGAGGTGGGAAAGGAGAAATAAGGAGAGGAAGAAGATGAGACGAAAAGCCAGAGATTAAGCCAGACAAAGAGACTGTGTTTGATTTGAAGGAGCACAGATACGTTTGGTCATCCATATGTATGGAAGGTAAAGAGAGGCAGACAGACTGAATAACCTGGGAAGTGCTCATTTTCTCTGCTTCCCAAAAACGGGAGTTTGAGGTAAGCTGTGTACATGTGTCGATCAGCGGGGAGTGGCATGGTCTTCTACTGTGTGTGTGTTAACATGACAAAAGTGTTGCCAGTTTTCATCTATCATCTCCAAAGACACACATTTATTTATTTCTCATCTGGTCAGTTCACAATACAGGTATTACTGACATAAACACATCATCAATATGAATTAGTTTTGTGTTAATCTGTGTGTTAATACACCCATCAAGGTTCAGGGTTAATGTAAGGGATATAGCAGAGAGGGTTAACATTGGATACATCTGTAAATGTGGCCAAGAAGGCTTGTTGGACTTGTGCTTCTGTCAACAGAACATTTACTATTTTATGACAGATTCATTGTTTGCTTCAATTATCAACAACATATGCCCTTAACATATTAACATTTAGTGTTTTCTTTCTTCTGCTCAACAGTAAATTATTGTTAATTGACAATAATTTGAGTTTTGCTTTGGTCGAACTAAACAAGATAGTAAGATAGTCTGGTGAGCTTTGTTTTCCCTTGCTCCCATAGTGCGTTGGGGGAGTTTCTACATTTTCTGTTTGAAATAATCAACAGAATTAAAACACAATCATTAATTGCAGCCTAACATTTGAGTGCGTTTGCTGAACATTTGTATGGCTACATCCAATCAGCTTGTCCATGTTAACTGTATATGTACTGTATATGCCTGTGCACTGTCAGTAGTAAAAGAGCAGATGCACTAATGGTGAGCGCTTTCCTGTGTTCCTTTTTTTCGATGCTTTTAGCCAAACAATAGCTGGCAGTTATAACCCTCAGTAGTCCTGTCATTTTGCAGGGTATTCATGAAATGCACAAGCAGCCATAAATATTAAATGCATGTATTTTTCACTGTGACTGTGATCTAGTCCTATATATGATTTGAACCTCATGCCTTAGTAAAACACCGGTGGCAGGTCCACTCCATTTTCATTTGCAGGAGAAATATAGTCTGTGCACTCCTGGAGGGAGGTCCTAACTCTTTTTCCACTTCTTGCTGGTAGGCAGGTACACATTATACTAATGCACACACACACACACCACACACACACACACACACACACACACACACACACACACACACACACACACACACACACACACACACACACAGTCCAGTCAGCAATCCTCCAACCGTCCATCTTTGTACTCTCAAAATCAAGCATGCACTCAAGGTCTCTCATTTCCAACACACACACATCCTACCCTATAGGGAGGCATAATTCAGAGTGTGATATAGAGAGTGTCTCAGTGTGTGTGTGTCATGTGATGTAACTCATGAGCAGGGTTAGTGAGAGAGTGAAGGAGGGATATACAGTAGGCGTGTGATGAAATGGTGAGATAAAGAGAGGGCGTAAAAGCCGAGCATCAGCACACACCTCTCCTGGGGCCCAAAGATCATTCAATTTTCCTCTGAGGCCCTTGAAAGACCCATGACCCGGCAGGTCCCTCACACGTACACAGAAACACACACACAAATAAGGGCCGCTCCTCCCACTATGGCAGACAAAAATCACAATCATGTGTGTGTCTCGCACTAGCTGAGCTTTAAGGCGATCCAGCTTACATATTATTGTGATGTCATGTCTTATACTGTGTAATGTATCTTGACAGCCCTTCCAGACGGAGATCTAAACACAGCAGGGAGGAAAGAATACTGGAAAAGAGAAAAATCGAAGAGACAGTGAGAGTGTGTGGTCTTGGGTGTTTGCAGCATGCGACAAAGTGTCCACACACACACACACACACACACACACACACACACACACACTGACCTTCAGTGGGCACCATGGTAGACAGGTGGTGGTGCCACTGCCTGTTGCTAAGCAATTACCAAGTCCATTACCCCTGCAACATGCCTATAATGTGTATCTTTTGTTCCCCTCTGTGTGTGTTTGTGTGCTGACTTGGTTACAATTGTGTGTGTGTGTAAGAGAGAGTGCTTTCATTAAGGCAGGTTTAGTAAATAAAACATATTGAACACAGCTTTCAATGTTTTTTGCTATAAGCCACTTCCTCCTGTTGGCTGACCTTCTTTGCCCTTAGTACACACAATCTTCGATTATATAAAACCCACTTTACACTTCCCACTTCTTGTTCGGATCTGAATGCTATCTGATATCTTAAACGTGTGAAGGGTCCCCAGAAGCTTGTAAGATGGATTCAAATCCAATTTTTCCAACCATCTCGAGAATTCATGGCAGATACTAAACAGTCTCAGGTGCATTCATGCTTTCCAATGGCATCAACTGGGCCTTTATTTGCATGAACCCAAGCAAACAAGACAGATTTGAAATCAGATTTTCCAATGGAGACCAATATACAGTTGGGGTTACTTTAAGAGTCATCAGTTACTTTAAATTAAAGTTATAGCATGCAGGTACTGTATGCAGTAAGAGAAAAAAAATAAGAGAATCTAAAAGTGCTACTAACATATTTGAGGAAAAAAAACGACATTGACATATTATTGTTTGCCTACATAATCATGTGGCAAAAGTGTCACCATACTAGATTACACTACTGTTTATATAAAAACCCTGCAGATTCAAGGTTGGATTCAGTTATTTTCAAGTAGATCTTAATACATGACCCCCATGCCATTGGTATGCTGTTCATAAAGCAATCAATTTCTTGGCTTTTCATTTATCTATAGTTGTTTCTTCCAATATATTTCTACCATGTTTTAATGGTGTTTTATTGTTTGTCAGCACTGGATAATTAAGAAGAGAGGTTTATTGTTATGTGCCTGCATCCAAGTCAAGAGCATTACATCACTGTGTGCTTGCATGTGTGGCCATTCTTGATGCATTCTGCCTGATATACGACTGGCTAAATGCAGCAGCGTGTGTTGGCTGTAAATAACTGGCAAGCTATTAGAAAAGGTTGGACAACTGTGGCCGGTGAAATACACTGCAGACTCAAACACGTGGAGGCACACAAGAACCACCTTAATCTCGAGCATTCACACTCACAGGTACACAGACAGATGGTCAAATGGACAAACGCAGGCTGTTAAAACCCCTACCCCTCCTCTTTCACTGAGCCAGGCGGAGAGTGGATGAGGTTTGATAGCCGCTTGGAGTCAGATACCCTCCCCTAACAGTCCGCCTATTGCGGGAACCCACTTTTCCTCCCTAATGCAGGAATGATTGGTACTCTGACATGATTACCTCTCCCCAGTATTCTATTAAAAACACTCCTCTCTTTTTGAAAAATTCACCACTTACTCTGTTTGACCGTTACCTCCCTTCGGTCCACCTCATTCTGATTTCACATTCATTATAACTCTTTCAAAGAGAAGAGTAATTCAAGTTGACCTTCAACTGAACACATGCACACAAAGACATTACTATGTACACATAATGGCATGTATGCACACATCAAGAAAAATCAAGTGAAAATATACATTTACAAAACCCATATTATGATTTCAAGTATTTATATTCTTAGTGGGTAATTACAATTTGTGAATTACCAAAGCTTGTGCAGTGGAGGTCAGCATTTTGATCCTCATTCACAAAGCACCCCTCAGAGTCTGTATGAGAAGCACCAGGATTTAAGTAACTCTAATATAAACCTAGATTTGTCATTTTTATTTGTTCAGGGCAACAGGCTTTTATAAAGAACACATAAATCCAATTAGGATGAGAGAGAAGGGAAGTGGGACTTTCACCCATCTTTCGTGTGATGTTTGAAACTACAATGTAATATGAGGCAACTTCTTTAAATGACATCTGTAGCTGTTTTTATTTTCTCTAAAACTTAACCAGGTCTTTTCATTGGCAACAACTGTGTTGTTTTCATGCGTAATGTAACTGTCAATCATGTGCTTCAGAATTTCTCTTAGCTTTCTTTGTTCTTTGCACCAGATACTTTTCACTGTGTTAAAACATCTCCATCTTTCAAAACGTAATGTCAGTGCTCCTTTTTATTATCAACTGCATCTCTGTCATCTTGTTTCTCACACACATCCTCTCTTAACGCTCCCCCCTCTCTCTCGTTGCCGCTCTCTGGATCGGTGCCCATTGGTAGTGGACAGTTGATTTATGGTTGATGGCTGTTGGTTCTAAATGGGATGTTTTATTCAGTGGTGGGAGGAAGCGACTGCCTTTTTTACTGCTCTCCATAGCCTTGCGTTAAAACACACAACACAGGCACACTTACAGTACATGCATGCACATTCACAGCCGAAAACGCTGCTATTTCTCTTGCATTTAAAAGCAGGAGAGACAGACACACTGACGGAGATGGACAGAATGACAGGCACACACGAATCTCACAGAGTCAAACACAGAAGGAAGAATAATCACAACTTCTGTAGGAACTGGAGTTATGTGTGAGTGTGTGTAAAGTCAAGGTCACCCTAGCGGGCTGCATTGCTCTCCCTGTTGTCAGCTCACACACTGACAGCTATGCACTCCGTTGTGAGCAGCTGAAATGGAAATGTGTCGGTCTGTCTTTCTTTTATTTGTGTTCACTTGTGTATTGAAATGTTTCAGTTCAAGCGAGTTAAAATGCAAGCTTGCTGATTGTGCATTTGTGTGTGTTCTTGCTGGTCTGAATAATGCAGTGAGAATAACAGTGTGCATATTCATTAGCTGTTTACCAGTGGCAGTTACCCATGTACATGTCACTCAAAATCTCAGGTGGTAACAGTTTGGTGAATATTACACACAAATACACACGCATATTCTTGAATAGATGCCGTGGTGTTATCTCTGATGCCGCTGCATTGAGATATTTTGTTCATTTTTGTATTTTTTCCCCCACTATCTATTCATGTTGTTTACGCAAGCGTGTTTTATATTGGTGCTTGAGGCTGGGGGATGTAGTGATTTATTTATTGCATCTGTCCCTAAGAGTCATCACGTAAGCAGGAGAGACTCCAGCTTGTCTCCTCTGTGTGTTTATGACCTGCAGTTGATGCTTTCGTGGCAGAGCTCCCAAACTCTCTGCTTTAATTCCAGTCCTGCAGAAGAGACAGGTGTGCTGAACATGACTTATTCCTCAAGTCCCCTACGATTGGACACTAATTGAACCTGCCTGCATGTTTGTGTGTGTACTCCTCTGTGAGTGTGTCTATGCACCTTCCTACTCATATATCCCCGGAACTAATTTCAACTTCATTCTCCCTCTGCCATCCGGAGAGCAAAGACAAGTCATGCAATAGCTCAGCGTGGAGCCGTAAATACGGCAGGTGAAATGGGGCTCGGAGAGCACACAACTCTCCGCGAGAATATTCAGATAGTTTTCATTTTCCACAAGATTGGCTCTGGGAGATGGCCAATTGGAGATGAAAAGATAGGAAGACTGAAAAATACAAATGTAGGGGACGCTTACTGGGGAGGGGATATGTGTTTGTGGTTTGCATTACCATTTCTCAGTCCCTCATTGAGGCTGAGAAAAAGCAGATGGTTTGCAAGAGGAATGACTCTGTATTCTTCTGCCATCTTGTATGAGGGATGTAACCTGTTAATGCATATCCCTCATCTCATTTGCCTGTTTGTGCATTACGGCCTGATGGTGTATATACTAACGTGTATTACCTGGTGTCCTCGGGTTTTTATAGACCCTGAAGAAAAGAATAACCCCATATGACACATGTTGGACTGAATTGTAGAAAGTCAGGGTTGAAAAACAGACAGGTATATCAGGCTTTTCGAAAATAATGAGGAGAGGGGACAGAGCGTCATAAAGAAAGTGAACACAAAGAGTGCATTTCTGAAGGAGAGGTTATGGAGACAAGATGATTGGATGTAGAGAATGCAGAGGTATGGGAGCTTTGGACTCTAAAGTTGACCTTCCGTGGAGCAAAAATACGTTTTAGTCTCCTATGCTTCGGTGTCTTTGTTTTTTCCTCTCGGTTTTCCATACGTCCTCTATGACTTTCTCTCCTGCCTGTATGCCTAACAGCTAAAGCATTATCTGACTGTGTGTAAAGGTTAATCTAAAGTACATGCTTGTGTTTCCATGCTCATTAGTTTGTGCATATGCCTTCTCCAGCATTGTTACGACTGCTCCTGTAGTGATAAAGGTTACAGTATGGCTGTAGGCTCTGATAGCAGGGAGGCAATGCCTCTGTTAAAGCTACTTGCAGCTTACTATTCTTAGCTCAGGCAATCACAGCACTCTCATTACTCAATAGGGTGGAGGCATGTTACTCATCATCTCTCTTCTGTACAGCTTCTGGCAATAAATGCACTTGAGGGTTCACACACTCACTCACACTCACACTCTATTAGAATGTATTGTATCAGATATGTTTATTGTTTTTGCAGAACTCAACTAAGTGGGGATAGGAGAGGGAGGTCCATCAATACTCAAACTGAGACAACGGTAACAAGGCTGATAAAGCCCCTTAGTTCTCATACTCAGCGGTGTAAAATTCATTTATGTGTTTTGGAAACTCTGACGGATGCTATTGTTCCCCGGGGGAATAAACATCTGCTTGGAGGAAAAATGTCTAGGGATACGGGAAGATGATTTAAAATCATACACATATGTTAGGACCTAAGGTAGAAATTAAATAGGCAGTTGGTTTTATGCCATCCATTTTCTGTGAGGTATATTTGCACTTAAGAAAATATAGAACTGCTCCCCAGTTAGCCATGACTTAGAGACAAATCTGTTCACGGTTTATCGTACAAATTGATGATTCAATTGGTAATTGTCATAAAGAAATACTTTTAGTTGTTATGTGTTAAAGGCTTAGTTATTACATTGAACGGAATTTACAATATTCTTCATGTGATTGTGCATATTTGCTATTTTGTGATAAACCATATTACACGACAAATCCATAACATCTTTAAGATGATTCAAAACTGACTTTTTTTACTGATTTTTTCATTAAGATTCTTGTGCTGTTCACTATAATATTGTACAACAATAATTATTTTTCTGTGTTTATGTGCAATTTTGTATTTGTTTTTACCACCTAATATGTAATAATATTAATATTGTTTCATAAAATTAGCTCATCTTTCTATAAAGACAGCAATCAAGCAAAGAGACAAGGGATGGAGAGATCTGAATTTCTTGAAACAGTTCACAATCCCGTTAGATGACATCACCGCCTGGTGCGGCTGCTTCATCTAAACCCAGTGTACTGATCCGTAGCGATTGGGATGTAAGACTTTTACCCACCGTCTTTGTAGAGCTATCTCTACATTTTAGCACTGTAGGATTTAGATAGCAATAGATAAAAAAAACTTAAGATCTTTGATTCCGTTTCTCTGAACTACTCAGATAAATCCTGACGGAGATAATGAGAAAAAGAGCCGGGAGGAAGAAGAGCCCCCCCCCCTCCCCCCTGCTCCCATTCCCACTGTCATGCCCGTGTGTGTTGGACAGGCAGAATAGCTTGTTTATTGGCAGATTAATTGCTTTTATGGCCTTGTTTCTCCCTGTGAATGGTGCTGGGTGTTTTAATGAACACCCACGCTGCCTGCCGTGCGGTTCATGCTGCTGCTTTTTAGAGCATAGCCAAGCTTTAGCTAGAGCCCACCACAGCTAATGCCTAACGCTCACTGCATGGCCCTGCACAGGTGACTGATTTCATTGGTGTGTGTGTGGATAAGCATTTAGCCTTCGAAGGGGTCCAGCACAGGTGGGTGTTCCCACTCGAGGCCCACAGGGCTGAGTGTGACCAGCCGTTAACTGGACCGTGACTTTAATTATTTCCTGCTGAGCCGAGGAGAGGTAAGCCAGGCTTTCCACAGTGTTAAGCTACAGTCATAGACACACAGATTCTTCAAAAGACTTTTGAGAGAAGAAGATGGGGTGATAGCTTTGAGAGGAGTTGAGAAGGACCATTTAGTAAAGAGGTTGAAAGAATTAAGACTAGGTAAGCGCTTTTCACATTGCAGCTTTACACGGATCAATTAAAGCTCCCCTCTCTCGTTCTCTGCCCTTCCCTTCTTTCTTCATCACCTCTAATTATATATTTCTTGTCTTTTGTCTTCCCTATTCCTCTCTTCCTTTCTCATTCTTCTCCCCCCTTCTCTCTTTCTCCCTCTCAGGTCTGCAGGTTTTCTCTTTCTTCTTGCTTTCTACTTCATTAAGCCTGAAATAGTGACGGACCATTGCTAATAGACAGGCTCTGCTGCAACTCACAACTCAAGTGTGTGTGTGTGTGTGTGTGTGTGTGTGTGTGTGTGTGTGTGTGTGTGTGTGTGTGTGTGTGTGTGTGTGTGTGTGTGTGTGTGTGTGTGTGTGTGTGTGTGTGTGTGTGTGTGTGTGTGTGTGTGTGTGTGTAGTGTGTGTGTGTGTGTGAAAACCTATTTACATCTAGTTTTATCACACACATTGTAAAGTAAAACAGGTTTTATGTGCCTGTTTCATTGGTCAGTTGTGTGTAGTTTTGGAGTTGCAGGAAAACAACGGTCTTATGTACAGAAGCTGCTATCACACCTTCAAAGCTTCGACTGCGACTGCTGCGACTTTTACATGTTAGTATACATTTAATAAAGGGCACAACACAGTCTGTGTAAAAACATTTCAAAGGTTTTTTGTGGCTTTGTCACATCTGCCGAAATCACTAATGTGACACCACCCGGGTATCTCGTCTTGGAATTAGGGACTACAAACTTTAAAAAGAAAGCCTGCATTATAAACCTGATTTCTAAAGAGCTGGGATTTAATATGTCAGGGAGGTTTCTGACAAAAGGTTGGATTATGGGAAGGACTGTTTTTCGAAGATTAACCTGTCTGGAGTCTGAATAACTTTCCCTCTGCAGTATTGATTTGACCCTTTTAAATGTGTCTCTTCCAAGTTTGCAAACTTCACTTTAAGTGCAATAATAAATCAGGGGAGGACTCTTCTAAGCCCAAATGGCACCTTTGAGTGTTCTTTGTTTTGTAGGTGCAATTTCACCTCTTCCTTTGCGAGGGCCTTGGTCTGAGTACTTCCACTGAGCGCCCTAAAGACTTATTTCCAATGACTGAGGAAGACACAAATAAAGTTACACGTAGTTAAACTTTAGAATCCACACTTTAAAGTTCCAATTAGAATCATATCACTTTACTAAAAAGCCCCTGGGGAACTTGTTCTGTTTACCTCTGCATCTATTTTACTGCCCTTTTTATTTTTTCCACAAACTGCCTTTATAATCTTATTAAGCAACAAAGCCGAACCCTCCCCTTGACTGTAATGGCCAATAAAAGAGACTTTATAGTTACATACATTTACATTCAGTTCTTTGCATATATATTGCCCTGTACCGTGCATTGCAGTCGTTAGTACAGCGGTGTTCTGCTCGGCTGCGGTGGAGGACAGGTAGTATTGAGTAGTGTTGTAAAAGGAGCTGTTTTTACTGTGTGTTTGTTCTGGCATGTTAACGGCTGGCTTTACAGCTTTTATCCTGCCCCACCAGGGAGTGCTACACAGGGGAATTGCTGCAGGCAAAAAGGATAGAAGGATTCTGTAATCTACATCTCCTCAGGGTGTGCATTGGTGTCGATCAAAAATATCCTCTTATGGGGTCTCTCCTGATCTTTAATATCTGGGGCTTTGGAAAAGTTTGGGCCCTATTTACTCATATCTTTACGTGAATGTGCAACAAAAAAATCATAGATTTAGATGTGAATCATTTGCATTATATGTTTCAGGAATATAATTATCTAATCTGTTTATTATTTGTATTATTTGTAGGTATTTGTTCCGTTGGCAGCTCTGCCCTCTTGCACTGAAACTGTAGCAAATATTAATTTATCTTATGTCTCTTATGGAAAACAGTTCTTAATCGCAATGAGTCTGATTAAATAAATAAACACATCACTTTAGATTTTATGCACACAAGCAAAAACCTTATGGACTTCATAGGCCACAGAAAAAGATGCACACACACACACATTCAAACTGTGTGAATGCAATTATATTTCTCAATGTTAGACCAGCTTCTGCCCCAGCCTGACTCCACACAATGCCCATTGCCTTGACAACCAATGTAATATGTATGTATGTATGTATGTATGTATGTATGTATGTATGTATGTATGTATGTATGTATGTATGTATGTATGTATGTATGTATGTATGTATGTATGTATGTATGTATGTATGTATGTATGTATGTATGTATGTATGTATGTATGTATATGTGTGGAAACTGCTCTGGTCTCCTTCTATAAAGCTTGCATCTCTACAAAGCCTACTCCTCTGAATACATTCAGCTATATGTTATATGTTAGGCACAGGAAACTTTTCATTATACAGCAGAGAAGTTTCTCCATGGTTCTGCATTAGCTCATGTGAATGTCTTGAGATTCCTCTTTGCTCCATTTCCTCTTTCTCAGTATGCAGCTCCTTTCCTCTGTGTCTCTGACACCGTCAGTCATTAGCCTAACCCCTAGAGCAGAAAGTAGGACTGTGTGTGTGTGTGTGTGTGTGTGTGTGTGTGTGTGTGTGTGTGTGTGTGTGTGTGTGTGTGTGTGTGTGTGTGTGTGTGTGTGTGTGTGTGTGTGTGTTTTTGTGTGTGTGTGTGGCTGTGTTTTTGTGTGTGTGCATGTATTAGGGAATGCAATAGCACAGAGTGTGCCAGCTAGCTTTGATTGCAGGGTCACTCTGGGACGACATTGCACGTGTCTGGACACTAATCCCAATGGAAACAGCCAACACACACTCACCAACACAAAACACACACACATGCATACAGTGTTAGAAAACACAGTGTCTGGCCAGAAAAGGCCACAGATATCGGCACCTGTCCTCGGTTTTTGCTATCTGTCACACACTCACACACACACACACACACACACACACACACACACACACACACACACACACACACACGCACACTCACACACAGAGTGTACTGACAGGTTCTGTGTCCCCGTGGCAGAAGAGAGCGATGTGAATGTGATGGCAGAGATGGCGCCGGTTGGCTGGCTGGTCCAAAGGACCCCAGGGAAGTATGACTGATAGAAGCTGCCTCCAAGCCCTCTGGATAGTGTGTGTGTGTGTGTGTGTGTGTGTGTGTGTGTGTGTGTGTGTGTGTGTGTGTGTGTGTGTGTGTGTGTGTGTGTGTGTGTGTGTGTGTGTGTGTGTGTGTATGTGTGTGTGTCTGAGAGCGGGTCCATGTAGTATGGCAGATGGTATGATGGAGTTTAAACCAGTTGGGTTACCATCAGCCTTTCTGGCTAAAAAAGTGACTAAAATAACTCTCAGCCTCAAGGTTATACTGTTTGAGGGTGGGAGTGCCCCAACGCCCCGTATTGTTAAAAAGATAGAGCCAAATATACAGTTTTTGATGCATGAGTAATTTTATTTGACTGATTGTCTCATTTGCTTTCTAATGGCTGACATGTTAATGTTAGTTGGGCCCTGATCGAAAAGCAATTGATGAAACGTAAATAAGTATATGTAAGGAATGTCCTATAGCACCCATCTGAGGCACTTAACTGCTTATTCCCAAGAGTCATGGTTAGCATTCAGTTAGTTATTGTTCTATTTTACTGTAATTTGGAGGGACATATTGTACTTTTTACATTTATATTCCGACAGCTGCACTTGCTGCAGTAGATATTTATAGTAACAATTTACATATAAAACATTCATTGTTATATATTTCACTACCCAAGGTCATGTAAAATATTCATCATTAGCTCTGCATTGACCAACTCCAACAATAATATGCTTCTTACACATTAATGCATTAGCTATTGTAAACGTATAAACATACTTATAATATAATAAAAAATGGGTAAAACCCTCGATCACTTGAGGACATGTTTCTGACAATGGTTGTACGTTGTTGATCTTCTATCTGTTTATTAACTGGTGTGTGTGTGTGTGTGTGTGTGTGTGTGTGTGTGTGTGTGTGTGTGTGTGTGTGTGTGTGTGTGTGTGTGTGTGTGTGTGTGTGTGTGTGTGTGTGTGTGTGTGTGTGTGTGTGTGTGTGTTCAGCTTTTTGAAGACTGCACTAGAGTTAATTGAGTTCATCTGAAAAACAAACACAGCTGTCCAATGTTCTGCAGTGCTGGAAGATGACTGGAAGAGTGTAAACCCAGAATCTGTTGCCAGCACTTCAGACCAGGAAGCTCATCAAGTATTGAAGAGGAAAACCGACTTAGATCGAGAGACTGTTGAAGGAAGTCAAGACAAACAAGAAGAAATGAGAGTAAAGAAGTAGACACAAAGAAATAGAAGAGGAGGATATATCATGTGTGTTATGTTGCAGGGGAGTGAAGGAGAACATGGTGACCTTAAAGAGCGAAGAGTTGAAAATATACTGCAGCAATGAGGGACATGGATTATGACTTTGTGTTTTATGGGCTCTTTAGATGTGTGGATTTGTCTCCTCTCTTTGTCTGTCACTCTGTCCCCTGAAGAGTTAGGAGGGCATTTATAGGAGTAGGAGAGCTATTTAAATCATGTGTGTGAGTGTTAGTATGTGTGCCTGGATCAGTCGGAGGTACAGGGGACAGATTTACACCCCATGTACAGCAGAGATGAAGGCCATGTCCCAGGCAGGCCGTTTCTCTCTTTTCTGTGTTTCTGTGGGGGCCTGGCTATCTGGCGTTGGTCCAGTTTAATTCCTTCAGAGCCCAGAGGCTTGTTCTTTCACCTATATCCTTTCTTTTTGCCGCCAACGAAGAACCTGCTTTCATATTCTCTTCCTCTTTAACTCCCTAGCCGACTCTCAACCGAATCACTTTCTGTCTCTCTGCAAAGTGCTGCATCTTTATCTTTCCCCTGCCCTTTGTCCCCTACAGCTGAGATATCTAACCTCTTAGAGCGTCCATCACTCAGCCCCTCCCTCCCCTGTCTCCCATGCTGTCTCTCCCTCAAACAGTAGCACAGCTTTTTTATTATTTTCTTTTTTGAATGAGAATGTAATCTTCCTCCTCGCACTAGATGAGTCTCACAAGTGGATCAGCTGGTGAGAAACGCTGCCACCTTGTATGGCTTGACTCAAAATAGGTTGCATGACATTAATGTAGGTGAGATATCTGCTTTCCATTTGTACAGAATATGACTTGAAGATGATCTTCAATGATCCTGAGCCAATATCTTTATTCTATTTGATACAGTGTAAAACGGCTGACCACATTTATGGATCTGCAGTCCAAAATTGAAAAACTTTCTACAAAGACAACATAAAAAAACAAAACCACCACAAAGAAAATCACTTCGCCAAGTCTTTGAAGTCGAGGTTAAGTACTTTTTTATAGTCTTATTATAGAAAATGTGATGTGCAGCCAGGTTTTAAAACAGTATATTAAAGGTCCCATTTCATGGCCATTTCCACTGATCATAATTCCATTGTTGAGGTCTACTAGAATATATTTATATTGTGCAATTTTCCAAAATCACTTTGGTTTCTCATACAGCATCTCTGTAAACTATGTGTATTCACTGAATGTCACTCTCTGCCTTTAACGGCTCGTTGTAGCTCCAATAGCTCCAGCCCCCACCCTCCCTGTGAGCACAGTGTGCTCTGATTGGTCGGGACGTTGTGAATCGCGCTGAGCTCCGTGGAGGTGTGGTTTCCTTGTTTAGCGAAACACAGCCAAACTCACCCTGAGCACACACAAATTCACAGCCGAAGTAAAAACAATAAGTGTGGCTTGATATTGAGTAAGAAAAAGGTTGATAAACGCTGTGAGAATGGGTCTGCAGAGAGAATTTCGCCGTGATCCCAACTGTCTGTTATCAGCCTGCGGCCAGGGAGGAGAGATCAGCAGAGCTGCATGCACTGAGTGTGTGTGTGTGTGTGTGAGGAAGTCCGTGGATTGGTCAATTTGGACCAATCAGCGGGGGCTTAACGTAACGGCTCCACGGATTGGTCCATTTGGTTCCGGGTAACGCATGACATCATGAGTTACCCGGAAGAATCAATGGACAGTGACGTATCGAGTTTTACTCGCTACAGGGTGTACTTTGAGGGTTTTNAAAATGCTTGTTTCTGAGGTGGACTTATAATTGGCTTAGCCAGGCCCCCGGCAGGGCCATCAGTAAATCTAAGGGGAAATTGAAATGATCGGCTCATTCATCTCTCTCACACTACACACACACACACACACACTGATCCATTCTCGTTTCCACAAGGCTAATCTCTCCATCATTGCCACTTGCTGATTTCTCTGTTTGTTGTCTCTTTCACTTCTCAAGTCTTTATTCTGTATCTCACTGACTTGTCTTCTTTAGTGTCTTTTATGTTTATTCTTGTGTCTTCATTTCTTTCGCTGTTGCTCTTTCTTTACTTCCTCTCTGCCTTGCCTGTCTCCGATTTCCCAAATGGCACGTTTTTAGAGTCTGTTTATCTGACTGGATGGGAGAGAGAGACAGCTCTAGCATTAGTGTGGATGTAAGAAACGCTGAGGTGACATTGACTCTGAAAGCAAGAAAAGTTCATGGAGGTTTGGGTTGAACAGAATCCACATCCGAGCCAGAGTAACACTCTCAGATCCTCTTTTCATCTGAGAGGAATTGAGAGGGAAAGACAAACGAAAAGATGAGAAACAGCTCCTTGATGCAATCATTGATCACTAGTCAAAGTCCTTGATTCTGTCTAATGAGCTGCTTGTTCCTTCTGGGAGGGAAAGTCATGAGAAAAACAACACTGCTTGCCACAGTGAAATTGGGCAAACAGCCAAACAGGATAAACCTTTTTATTTCAACATGATGCGGTTTTGTGTTTATCTGAAAAAAATTGAGTAAGACAGTGATTTAGTTACATATACTGTATATATGCTCATTTACACGTCAAAGGGTGCTTTTTCTTACACCCTTACATAGCCATAGCACATATATCACTATTTAATGAATATTAAACACCTAAGATTGAAAAACCAAGTAACCACTGCAGTGCAGCCATATTTCTTAGTGTGCTAGTGCTTCTCATAGATGTAATATATGTCTTAGTGTTAGTCCATGTATAGGGCAATCTGCAACCTAATATATGCAATATATTATCCCATGCACACTTCATTATGCAGTAATGGAGCAATCAAGCAAAAAGGTCAAATCAAAGTTGGGAATTTTGCAGGTTCACACACAAATACACCGAGATGTAGCTGGTTGCTGCTTAGTGCTCTGATGTGGCCCACTTGGCTCATCAGGAAGAACTGCTCCACTTAAACTTTGTTGCTCCCTTGTAATTGAATTAGTCTGCTCAATTATGTAGAGGCAGGCCTGTCCTCATTACACAGCACTATTTAAGCTCGAGTATGGAGCCGAGGGGAGGAGAGCCGCAGGCGAGGAGCAGAGAATGGAGCTAAAAGTCATTTAAGTGAGAGTGTAAAGTTTCATTGCTCTAATCTCCATCGTGTCGGTCACATCTGTGTAACAATTGCGCTACAGTTCATGAATGATGTCCCGCCGTATCTTCTCTGCCCTGCCTCTCTCTCTATGTTTGACTCTCTCTGCTTCTGGGCCAAATGCCTTGAAAAATGCTGAACTAGCAATTTGTCCGAGTTTTTCCAGAGCTCACTTCACTAACTTCACAAGAAATACCTCTAGCTGAGCCAAAATGCTGCCAAACCACTTGCTGCAGGCGGGCCTGAGCTCAGCACAAAGATTCCCCATCTTCCAAACATTAAATCTGCACACAAACAAACACTGGATGCATCTACTCTTGCTCGCTGTGTATGGACCAAAGCACCATATCTGATATGCCAACTGCTCTCTTATTTTCTGTTTTTCCTCCCCTCTTTTTGGTCTCTCCTCCTGTCTCTATCTCACATAGGAGCAGATGAAGAGCCTCCAGAGTGGCTTCAAGCATGTTCATGATGGGGGTTTCCAGCTGCTGAGGTGGGCTTACACAGACTCACACACAATAAACACAAGACAGAGATAACATGAGCAGCCTGCTATTGTGCAGCTCTAAAAGCCCATTTCCCCTCCAGATGTGACCTAGCCATCGCTGTTTAATTACTGATAACCCAGACTGAGATTGCTCTTGTGTGTGTCCTCTGAATGTCCCCTGCACCCCTTCCCCTCCTCAGTGATCCTCTGACAATGAAACTGGACAACAACATCAATATCAACATGCCGCCCATTGAGACCAAGGTGTTGATGTGAGTATATCTTGTATCTAAAAATAAAAGAAGGGATATTGTGGACTTTATAGTACTTTTGATTCCATACAGTACTGTATGTCTAGATACGTGATTTGAATATTTCTGACCTTTCCTAAGTTCGTGATTCCCAACCTGAGATAGCAAGAGGGTCAGGCTGTATTAACAAGATAAACTAAAATACAAGTGTTTTCTTCAAATTCCACCTTTCACAAAAACTGTTCAATTTTGCTTTTTAAAAAGTGATTAAAAAACATTATGTGTAAATGTGTACAGGTCATGATAACATTTTACTTTTCACAACTGGTCTCAAATAGATAGGTAGGTCATTTTAACTTCAACTGCTTGTCGAGCTGGCCTTCTATGGTAAAAGTACATTTTCAACAATCATCATATACAGTACAGTATTTGTATTCATCAAACTCAAATAAAACACAAACTCAAATACATGTGTTTCTTTTATGGAAAATGAGCAATATATACAACCAGATATATTCACAAAAAATAATAAATTATAATTGTAAAAAAAAAAAAATGGAAAAAAGTAATGTTAAGTGTTTTTCATGATAAAAAAAATACTTGCTCATCTTACTGTATATGCTGAATTGGCCTAACAGGAAACCACTGGCCTAACAGCAAATGTCTATATCCTGTGTTGGCCTAACTTGCTCATCTGTGTGCAACTTTGGGCTGAATGCCATGCATTAAAGGTGCTATATAAAATATTGCTAGCTTACCATAAAAGGCAAATTCAACCGATTGGTTGAGTATATCTTAAACAAAATAATTACACCCTTGTTAAAACTTTTTTTGTGCATAAAGTTATCTAATTATGTTCAGTCAGTGCCCTGCCACTAAAATATGTCAAAAGGGATATGGTTACCTTACAAAAGTTGACCAAAAAGAGTGATTTCTTCAGCAGTGATTTTTAGCATTGTCAACTTTCTCAGTTGAAGCTAGCTGAAGGGCTTTCTGTTCGAACCACAGTGACATCTAGAGGTTGTTTTGTGCATAACATGTCAACCAAAGGGTAGAGCTGGCTGAATCAGATGGAGTTCAACTTTTTTTTTTTTTTTCCAACAAGATATCAAGACACAAAATGTGCTCTACCAAATGGTGGTGCTGGCAGTTAAAGGGTTAACAAAGGTTGCAAACTACTGCTCCAGCTGTTATTTCAGTGGAAATTGGTTGTAATTTGGATAAGTTAGGAAGTATGCTGTGAAATATGACAAGATATTTCCCCTTGTGGATTGACTGATGACAATAAAACTAACATACATTCTAGTATATCAGAAGTAAAATAAATCAAGTGGTCTAACATGTTCTATTCCTCACTACTTGTAGTATCCAGCGGGCTTGGCGTGACTTCCTCCAGAGACAGGAAGTGGAGAAGAGGAGCCCCTCACCACCTTCCCTCTCCTCCTCTGACAAGATGAGCATGTCAATCAGCATGACAACCCTGTCAGATGGCAGCACCCCGGTAAGTCATACATATGCCAAACATATTTTACATTTACAAACTCCAGGCTTTTAGACAGCGCTGTGACTGACCGTGTTCAGGAGGCAGTGTGTTTGAGGATGTGTGTCGCATTGTCTCAGTTGAATAGAAACCATTGCTTATGGGAAAATGTTCTCATACTCAGTATATATTATATATATATAGTTTAGTTTTTTTACTCAATAAGGCTTTGTTCGCACACACTTGTGATATAAGTTTGCGACATATACACAATGTTGAAGTTGGGGCCTTAAGAGTATTGTGCAGTCTTGTGGAGAATATATTACAGTGCGTATGTTCCCATTCATCTCCAGAAGGGGGCAATATCCCTCAGCTAAGTCCCTCAGTATGCAGACTCACAAGCATCCTCTTCTCTGGGAGCAGAGTAACTATTCAAGGATTTGGTTTGACATACACAAACGTGTTCTCAGAGCAAAAGCACATTGAGAATTGAAATCAGTGGGACAGCTATTCTTATTCAACACTTCTTCCCTTCATTTAACCAGCCCAGAGTAAATCCCCAGGATTTTCTCGACTGCGTATGTTCCGGTCATTATAATTCTATACTGACGTGGTCTGCCGCCTTCTGGCAGAATAGCAAGTGTATGCAGACTTCTTTACTAATCTCCGAGCCTGAAGTCAACAGGCAGGTTAAATCTCAGAGACAGCTTGGAGAGTTCTGTGAATGAGCACACTTAGGTGGTGCTTGTCCACACGTCTGCTACAGAGAAAAGCTTTTATACAGAAACAGGCTGTTTGATTGGGATTCCTGTGAATAAAAGGGGTGAAGAGAATTCAAAGTGGTGAGTAACTGGAGTCAAATGTGCACTCTCTGCCGAGAAAACAGCTTCCAGCTACAGGTGAAGTGAGCAGCGGACTGGTCAGTACTCAGGTCAAGAAGGTTGTGGATAAAGTCAAGAGGCTGTCTATATTCTATACACACATACCACACACACATAGTAAACATTGGAGGCCAGGCAATACTTCGCTCACTGACTTAGGCCTCTAAACAAAGGCAGATGATCATCACCAGGAACAGCAGAGAGAGCGAGAGTGTGTGTGTCAAAGGTCAGTGATTAATGTGTAAATACAAAGGGAACACTGTTCCGGTGGGTCTTTCCAAGCAACGATATTTATTCATTTCTATTTATCAATCATAAGTTTTCACAAGAATTGTTCAAAATCAGTGTGTCTGTGTGTGTCTCTCTCTCTCTTTCTCAAACCAGGCTAAGGTCAAGGGAGAGAGAGTTTAGCAGCAGAGGGTGAAACCAGATGAAAAGCAGATTTTACTCTCTGGTTGAATGTGTTGACACTGTAGACCTTCTCTCCTCTCGCATTTGAGTTCATGATTATATTTAATATCTTACACGTCTCATCACAACAGTCCTCTGCTGTATAATCTGTAACCTGTCTCGCTTAATACAGTTTCCCTCTTCGGCCTTCTTCCTCTCTTTATTTGACTGTCCTTCCCTGTAAAGAAATGCATTTTGTCGATGCAACAACTCCACCCTGTTTGAATTTCTAACAGCGGCTTTCTGTCGACCCAGAGATTCATTTTCAATCCACAACCATGCGAGGCTATACATTCATGGGTGCACGCACACTTCAACACACACACACACACACACACACACACACAGACACGGAGGAAAGGAGACACAGTGATGTGGCAGCCATCTCTAAAGTGATTGAATTTGTAACCTTTGTGCCTATAACATCAGTCTTTGACAAAACTGTGCTGCAGTGTGTATATTTGTGTTTGTTTCCATAAAAAAGCTATTTTTCAGCCTCATGTGTTTTCAAGAGGGATGACGGATGTTTGTAGCAGCGTGCGACTGAAATATAGTTTGACTCTTTACTGTGTAAATGATATGTCACGTTGTAACTCGGCTCACTCATTGCCATGACAATCCTGCAAAAATAGAGCAGCTCTGGATATCTCTCTTTATGATCGATCCCTCTGCTCCATGGCAACACCACAGAGGGAGGCAGAAATTATAGGTTTCATTAAAGAGGAACCTAACAAAACTCTGGCTTTTATGTCCAGATATGAATCAGCTGTGTACATTTTATTGTTTCATAATACTATACCACATCAACACTCAGCCTCCTGACCACCTAAAAGTACACAAACATGCACACACACAAGGGAGAGTGAGCACACACACACAAACACAGGCGCATGGACACACAGACCACGACCGCTTTAATTTCAGACTGTCTAGATGATAGATGTATTTTTATAACCAGACATCAATCAATAGTGTTTGGGGACTGGCCCGGTGTTTTTCTAGCAGGATTGCCACTAAATTACTTGAGAACTGAGGATGAAAACAAATATTGGGAGAATTTCTGAACCTATACAAGACGTTTAGATTTTGAATTGTTATCTTTAGGTGTTTTAATCCTACATTTAGATCAAAGTCTTGTCTTTTACCAGATCTGTTGGAAGAGAGCTGTCCATTGCCTTGGTGCTGAAGTGCAGTATAATGTAGTTGCCAGGTTTTGACACTAGATGGAAATCCTGCATCACACTGGCTTTTCTTTCTTTCTTTTTTTTTTTGCCATTTTACAATGTTGTCCTATTCTAAGGGAGTGACTCGGTTGCAGCAGCAGACACACCTGTTGAGAATTTTGAAAAAGCAATAACCTCAAGATAGATATGCATTTGTTTGAATGGTATCACGACACGAATATTCTTTTGCCAGTTTTTAAAATGTTGTTTAGTAGTTCACTCCTCTTAGAGTTTTACTTTACTTGATAATCCTACAACTTAATGCATAACACTGGTTTAAAAGCTCTTGTTAAATGATGGTAAATGGCTATGGTGATGGTACAGAATATGTATTTAGTTTGTTGACTTGTGTTTTCCTGCATATATATGGATGAGTATGTGAATATGTGCGTCTCGGCTGGTGAAGGGCACACGTGGCAGGTTGGTCCATCTGGCCCTCTAAGGTGCGGTGAGACTGGTCCGGGCAGAGCAGTGCTGCCTTCTCCGTCTGCCAGCTGTCATGTTTCTCCTTCTCTGCCCTCTCCATCACTGCTCTCTTAATCTTCTCCTCCTCCTCCTCCTTTTTCTGGTCACGTCATAGTTTATTTTTGCCTCCGCCTTTCATATTTAATGTCTTTCTATTTTTCTCGTTTCCGGGCATCTTTTCTAGTTCTTGCTCTCACACTCTGTTATAGTCTCTGTCTCTTTACCACTTGCAAACCACCTACTGTTCTCCTGGCTTTATCAGGTCATGCAGCTGCAGTAACACAGTGGAAGCTCGGCAGGGGACATTAAAGGAGGTTATGCAAAGTTTGGGGGATTTCCGTTCCACTGTTACCTGCGATGTACACAAAGAGTAGATGTACAGTAACTCCACGGAATAAAGCAGAGATAAGAGGCATTAAGCTTACGTTACAGAGCAGCCAGCTTAGATTGCACCCTATATCAAAGCATTTAACCTCTCACATTCATTGTTAACCATGTAATCCAGTCCAGGGTCCAGATCGTTGCCATGTCACTCAGCTGTCAAGATAATAATCCTGGCAGTTTTTGTATTAACTGTACAAGTCAACCTTTCTGTGCTATGAAAAAAGCAGGAAAAGGTCACATATTGTATCACCAGTCGAATGGCTATTACACTAAGCCCTCAGCATTGTTACGATCTGAAGGACTCCCCTGCAGACTGACCGCCTTCATGCTATTGTATTTACTGTATACCTCATGGTGTACCATTCAATGATAGCTAGACAAAGGCAGCTCACCAGTCTTCAATTAGTCAACCACAGGAGAAGAAAGTGCTTTACAAAGCCACTCTTTGTTCAATATTATTGAGCTTATTGAGGTCAAATCACAATGTTTATAAAAAACACATTTTAGAAAGCATGATTAGTGTTGACAAAATGTCAGGTCATATCAAGTCAATTCTATTTTTGACTCCAAAATTACAAACCTAGTAACACAAATAATTTACTTCATGAACAGCAAATTATCCTTTCAACCTTTGAAAAGTAACAAGAAGACACATCTAATATTCTTAAGCATACAGATCATTATCATTATAGCAGTTTTATCAATTTATAAGACATGACATATTTTTTAAATAAATATAATGCAGCAATCACATAGTCAGGAAACACTATCCAGTCTTTTGATGCTGCAGATAATGGAGAGCAAATATTCTGTAAAAATGTTCAGTCAGTCACAAGGACAGGCCTTGCCGTACTTAACATTGTTTCAAGAACCACACAATTATACTTCATCATCACCATGTCAGATATTAAGCCAGTTTTCTACTGCCTTCCAAGAAATGAAATTTCCCAATAGTGTTTCCCACTTCTCTTCCACCGTGGACCAGGACAGCCCTGTAATGATTTATGGTAATTATGCAAATGCAACATAAGGCTTTGGAAATTAATGCTTACCCCCACCAGTCTCCTCATCACTGGAGGCTGGGTGTTACTGCAGCCAATGCTTTTACAATAATGTTACTGAAATACCAGGGACAATGCAAAAAGCCTAGGTTAGGAGATTAAGGATTCCCTAGAATTAGTTTAGGTTTATTGGAGCCTCATGGAGGCGATTCACATTTGTAATAATTTGTCTTCATTCATCGGGGCTAAATTGATTGAGGAAGCAGCCTACACGTGGAGTTATACTCCTATCCTGGAGAGTGAGGGCTGCAGATTTAATTGACATAATCCCTCAGATAGATAAGATGTAGTGAATAGTAGTGGTGCGGGTGTAGGTGTGCTGTGTCCCCACTGTGTCTGAATTGACAGCCCTGGCAGGATGTAAGAAGACGTGCTCTGACACACCAGCCAGGTGGTGATTGACAGAATCATTAGGCCTCTCACCGCTCCATCACCACCTTATGTGGAGAGAGTCTGGCCCTAGCTGTAGAAGCTACAGAATTTACTTTCTCTTGTGACTGCAACCAAACTGAGTGGACTGAAAACAATATAAGGCTTTTCCGTCTATGCACTCCAGCTCTTTGTGTCTTTTAAAATGCCCGCAGACATGTGAAGGGCATTTGTGTGTGTGTGTGTGTGTGTGTGTGTGTGTGTGTGTGTGTGTGTGTGTGTGTGTGTGTGTGTGTGTGTGTGTGTGTGTGTGTGTGTGTGAATGCACACTGAGTCTTAATTAGTCAAACCCCCGGAGCATTTTTTTCCATACATGAAGTGCCTAGAAAAGCCATTTGAAATGAATGCTGCGTCACTAAAAAATAACTGTATTGCAATCTGCACATGTCTTATGTATGTAGGACAGTTGTTTTCAAATGATGCCAGTCCTTGCTTACATTTTCTCATATAATCCACAGGGGGTCACTGTTCTGCTTTGTTGGGACAGACCAGCAGAATAGAAGCAGGGAGTAGTCCAGGTCGTTAAATACTGGGTCAAAATGCATCCAAGCTCTGTTTTGGGAGGGTAACTCCTCCCCTTATTTACTGAACATTAATCCAGTATCAATATGGATTTAATGGAAGCAGATTCAGAAAATCCAGTCCAAATTGTTGGAACTGCAAGGACTCTTGATGTTGTTCTCTGGAGGACACTATCAGTCAACCAGATACCCCCTTCTGTTTCTCTCTCATAATATTGTTAAGAGCCTCTCCTTTCAAAGATAATAACCCATTATCAACTTATGTGTAATTAAAGAGAGAGGTGAGCTGCTGTTTTGTATTGCATTGGCTTATCTAGGACCCTCTCTCTTTCTCCCTTGCTGTGTCTCCTCTATCTTTCGTCCTCTGCCTCCTTTCCTTGAGTCTTTTAATTTCACAACACTCCAATTAAATATTAAAGTGTTTCAGGATTACGTCAGACTTGTGAACAAGCAGCTGTTTTTTGTTTAGCTTGCCTTCAATATTTTCATTTCTTGCTGCTTTTGTTCTTTTTTGACATAGAGTATAAATACATGTTTGTTCTCTTTAACGTGCAGGCTTAAAGGCAGTACATAGAGACACTGATGATAAAAGGCTACTGAAATCTGTAAACAATGCTGGATCAAAGCCCTTTGGGGTCATAAATAGGATATTACTCCAAGCCTTGCACTCTAATGCCTGCGTTGATGCTGCAATGTTCTGAACATGTCCTATACATTTATAAATGGCGTTTTGTTATACTGTTATACTCTAGCATTAAGGCAGCACATTTCAGTTGTTTTCAATGCTTATTTTTTCTATCATTTGTTGTTAGTTTTCCTTCAGCTCTTGTTCGCCCTCTATCCCCTTTGACATATCAAAAGGCTTTTCTGTTCTCTCCAAACCCACAACCCCCAAACACCACATTATCTCATTAATTTCTATTTCCCCAGCAACATGACCATAATTGATCATTAATATCTGATTGGGGACAGTGGGGATATGGAGGGCAGCAAGAAGATACCATTGCGAACTACAGTATCTTAGATCTGGAATCTATTGATTGGGGCTTTGCTCGGTAATCAAGGACAGATTAGCCACATGCTGCAAAGGGTGGTTCATTACTATGAAGACATCCTTGCAAGATTTCTAAACTATAAGTGGGTCATTCAGATGATGGATACAGGACATCATTCACAGATAAAAGCTGATAGGCATGAACTCCACTTTAGGGCTCTCCAGAGTCAGGCAGTAAAGTAACACTTATTCATGAAAGAAATATAGGATGGTTTTGTGTGTTTTTTTTATTGTTCAGCATAGGTAATGGGTAAGGGGATGAAGAAGAGCCATATCAAATCCAATCAGTCCAATTTAAGTATTTTACTTTTTTTGTTTATCTGTTGAATCGGTTACTTTGCAAATTATTGTAATTCTTATGCACAAAGTGCATTCTTGATTGTGTCAGTCATTGTCTGTAATTTTCTAAAAAGGTTTTGAATGGATTTGAATACAAATTAGTAGAAAGGATTTTATTTCAAGTAAAATCATAATATAAAAGTCGGACCTTTTTACAACTGAAACAATAATGATTGTTTTGATTTAATCTACTGAGCACCATATCTTGCTTGAATTTGTTATTATAATAATAATACATTTAATTTAGCGCCTTTCAAGAGACACAAAGAGGCTACTATTACTATTATATATTAAGTTGTGTAGCTGTTGGTCGTAATTATCTGAAAACATTAGATATCTACTTTTGGGAAAAAGACACTACCTGATACCACATTTAGAAAATTAAAATCTAAGCCATGTGTTTAAAATTCTTACCTGAGTGGAGATGAGGGTAAAGCCTGCTTCTGCATGTGTGCAATAAGCCCTGCTTCCTCTTAAGCAGAGCTGTTGGTGACGATGTTTTATTAATAGTGCTTGTGCTCTCAGCCTCACACATCAGGTATTCACGCACACATGCATACAGAGGCACATGAAGAGGTAAGGCAAAGTGTTTTACCATTCATTTGTATGTGACAAGATTTTGCACATACTGTAGACCTGAAGTGCTTTGAGATGTGTGGGTGTGTGTGTGTGACACTGGGTGTAAAGGAACAGCCTGCAGCACTGTGCATATCCAGCCTCATTTACAAGATTCCACTCCTCCATTATCAGCAGGATCATTATCCTCTCTCCTCCCTGCCCTCACTGCCTCACTTATACTGGGACTCAAGGTGCCACACCAAATATCAACACACACATCACCATAACCCAGAAGGCTTATTATTCTGCATTCTTTTTACATGTGGACCCGAAACCAGAGTGCACATGAACATATAGTTGAAAGGTGATGCTGTTGGTTTGCCACAGAAATCCAAAAACAAGGTTACAGCGATGTGGAAATTGTTGTCAGCATGGTGTCTTCGCTCCTTGCACCATTATCTTGCAGGCAAGTTGATGCTGCATCAGTGTAGAAGGATATGGCGATGCAGCGATAGACATCGAAGATGTGATTCAGGTTTCAACGTTGCTGGAATAGCACTCGCTCAATGTCTTCTTTTGTGCACCTATATATCGCACTGTTGAGCATGATTGAATGCAGTATATGTTGCAAATCAAGGTCATATTTTCATATGCTTATGAAAAGACACATGTTCAACCAGCACGGAGCACCAACCATTCCATGTTTAAACAGTGAATGGCGTCAGAGTAAACCAAACAAATTCATTTCTGTCCTTCAGTTTTCTCTCAAAAACAATTTCTTCCTTCGATTTTGTATGCTTCTCATTTTTTCTGTTTCTTGTTAGAATGACGGCTTTACTCAATTTATTTTTTAGTGATTTTCCCCGCCTGGTCTGAAGTTGTGTTTCTGATAGGCTCCCTGTGTTGTTATTCAACTTGAACAATCCCTCTGCTTATTCAGCCCTGTGAGATCTCACTAATAGCCAGAGGGACTGCTGAGGCGTGCAGCAGTAGGTTACACCAAACTGACTGTGGAAAGATAAGAGACAGCATATACACGCAACAGCGATTGTTGCGTATTTGTCTGCTCACTCAGATCGGACCATCTAAGCTGTGATTTATATTAAACAGACAGTGTTAGTCCAGGATTTGTGTCTACATGAGGAACATGAGTGAATGTTGCCTAAATATTACATTTCAAAACCTTACTTCACCTCAGTGTATTGTTCTATTATAAAGGATCATTGTTTTCACGAGAATCTTAGAACTAAGCAGGCATAAAGGTACAGTATGATTTGTAAGATATGAACAGAATTTAAATTTCAAAACACTATCAACAGTAACTTCACTCAAATTATCTTCAGAGGTGACTAGAATGAAACATTGCACCTTTACACAGACTGCACCACACCCCTTATTAGCACTGCAGCCCTTTGCCAGCTTCTAATTGACTTGAATGGTTGGGTGAAACGTTTTTTTTACTTTAGATATTAAGTTAAATTCACTTTTAGCGCATTAAGCTTAATTGTTTCTTCCAATCTTCTCTTATTGAATGAGCGTTTGTTTTATTACTTACAGTTTTTAAGGCAAACGACTGCCTCAAAAATGTTCAAGTAAAGCCAATTTCTCTGGGTTACCAGCGTACTGAACATGTAATCTTGTTCAGAAGGACAGAGGGAGGAAGGGGATTTTGTCTCTCGGTTTATTGGTTTGGCATTTAGACACTTGAGAAATGCCGAGGAGAAGAACAGAGAGAAATGTATTCAACAGAAGGGAGATAAAAAGAGGGGAGAAAGAGCCCATTCTCCTTCCCACTGAGTGGTCTGGTCTCCGGAGAGAAATATACTGATTTGTGATTAATGAAAAGATGGAGAAGAGGCTTTTTCCCTCTCTGTCTCTCTCTAACCTCACTCTCACGCAGAAAATCTATCTCGGTAATGATGTCTGTGTGTAGGGAATGTTGATTATGGAGCTGATGAAGAGAGAAATCAGCCAATAAAGGGAACCCAAAAAGATTCAGCAGTACTGTATTATCACCTCACAAGCATTCTGCAGGTGCATTTGAGATAACGTGTTATCATGAAGTAAACACCTGACGTCTTGCAAGACACACAGTCAAAGCCTTCTCCTGTGTAACTTTCTCTCCACTTTAGCAAAAGACTTTGCATAATA
This sequence comes from Notothenia coriiceps, assembly GCF_000735185.1. Classification (NCBI taxonomy): domain Eukaryota; kingdom Metazoa; phylum Chordata; class Actinopteri; order Perciformes; family Nototheniidae; genus Notothenia; species Notothenia coriiceps. The sequence goes on from NW_011355840.1 coordinate 75,137, forward strand.
CTTAGCTAGATTTATAGTGGGGTGCTTAAATGCTGCAGGGCGATGATGATTCTGAGTCTATTTTGATAAGAAATTAGAGTTTAAAATACTGAATGAATGAAGGATATTCTGAGTTTTTGTAGCTTCTTCATGCTTTATTAGCCCAGCAAACTGATATCAGCTGTGCTCTCCTTATCGTAACCAACACATCCTGTCGACCAGCACACAACTACACTGATATTTCAGCACATTAATTTGGCCTCGTTATTTAGGTAGTGATGAACAGAAAGGGCACAGGAGCAAGTATGTGGATGATGAAGAGTTTTAAACCGTGCTTACACGTCATAAGCACAGGAGGGTGGCAGGAAAAAAAGGTTGCAAACGAGTGCAATAGATGAGTTGTACTATGTTCAGAGATGGAATAGGGGTGAGCAAAAGTATCATCTCAAGAGCCGCCAGCAAGATCAGAAGCGACCCTGCGCCTGACTATCACATGGGAGACTTCACAGCAACCGCACTACGAGCCGTCATTCACAAACCATTATTCAGGGAGAAGAAACTGTTGTAAGCGCGTCAAAAGTGGGGACGGGAAAACTTACACATAAAAGGGGAAGATGGTAATTAGAAAGAGGAACAGCATTTCTCCTGAAATTCAGAATTTTGTTAAGACAAGATCAGATTTGATGTAGAATTTCAAGGTGAAAAAAGATGCCATGGAAGGGTGAGGCAGTGGCAAAAGCGGTAAGGGAGGAAGATACATGTAAACGTAGGGATAAGAAGAGTAAGAAAGGAATAGATGAAGGGAAGTTAAGTTAAAAAGTTAATGGAAAGGTTCATCAATTTACAGCTGACTATTCCCTGTGTTTTTTATATTTCCGTTCTAAATTATTGTCTTTTATTGTGATTGTAGTAAAGTGTTTTTATTACATGTACAGCACTTTGGCTCGACCAAAAATCGCTTCTAAATGTGCTATATAAATAAAACTTGATTTGATTTGATACATAATTTATGTCTTCCAAACCATTTTACTTTGTACCAGCTTGGAGATCCCTAATGTTGGTTCTCACCAAGAAACCCTTACCAGCCAGTGTTTTCTTCTTTGGTGAACTCTATAGGCGCGTTCACACCAAGTACTTTTCCCACAAAGGTTCCTGAGAACTCTTTAGTTCTCATGAACTAAGTACAGATCGCGTTCACACCGGAAATTAGTTCCTGGGGGTGGATTAGGCAAATGAAGTCGCTGACGTCACTTCTTCTTCTTCTGCTTTGGGTTTACTGGCAGGCCGCAAACAACTTCACGGCGTATACTGCCGCCCAAAATCCCCGGCCGGAAGTCCCCGGAGTTAGGGACTGGCTCCAGTAGAAGCTGCTGGGACTCCCAGCAGCTTCTACTGAAGCCTTCCGAGTAAACGGCCAGAACGCTGACACCTCCTCATCTCCACCGCTCCCTTGTTTTATTTAGTGTTGTCATAAGTTAGTCTCTCTGCGTTTCTGCGCTGGGCTAATGCTAATGCTAATGCTAATAATGATAATAAAATGGCGGCTTCACAAACGTTTTTGGGAGTTTGACGGGGCGTGGTTTGCATTCCGCCCAGCCAATCAGACACAGGAACCTTTTTCTCCCACGAAAGTCCCTGCTCTCTAGCAGGGACTGAAAAGGGGTAAAAAAGGTTCTCTAGAGCTAATTTAGTTCCTGGGACTTTTTGGTGTGAACGCAACTAAATAGTAGTTCTCATTCATAACACTCCGTTCGATGTCTCACTATGGGATGCGCCTCAACGCGTATGCACCAGAAGCATCAATCTCATTACGCCAATCCTGATTGGCTGGTGATCTTGACGCCAACGTCAGGGAATCCACCAACGCCCTATAAGTAGCTTGCGCCACGACGCAGGCGTCCATTCAACACACCTCTTCTCGCTTCGGAGCACATTCCGAGACAAAGATCCAGTAGCTAGCTAGTTTTAACGGCTCCAACAGACTGATTTACGAAGCATAACTTCGGCTCGACGGACGTCGCCAAGCTACTTTTTGCTTCGCACGGGAATCTCTTTATTAACCACTCCAGTTAATATCAGAATCCACCCTGCCGTTTTTCCAACGATAACGGTAAGGTTTTGGATTTTTTTCCCACAAACGGTAACACCGGCCTGTTGCCTCGTTTGTCCTTCTTACGCCCGCACAAGGTCCGCTACCGGATGGGACCTCTTCCCTCCTCACACCGAGAGGAGACGGACGTGTCGGAGGCTCGGCTCCTGCGGCTGCGGCCTAAGATACGTCGAGTACTCGACTCACACCAGGTCTGCTTCGGTCTTGCCTCGGGCTGCAACATGCCAGGAGGCTATCGACACCCCCGGCCGTGCGGCATTGTTCCCGCCTTACCGCGCAAAAGCCTCCGCCGACGGCTTAGCACGCCAAGCTAGCATGCGGTCCGAGACCTCCTCATG
>NW_011355840.1:77581-123399 GCF_000735185.1 Notothenia coriiceps
CAGTTCTCAGAGTAACATGAAGTGAGATGTCTCACCTGACGGCCCTTCTTGCTGAGGCGAAGCGAGAAGAGGTGCTTATTTTGAATGACGCCTGCGTCGTGGCGCAAGCTACTTATAGGGTTGGTGGATTCCCTGACGTTGGCGTCAAGATCACCAGCCAATCAGGATTGGCGTAATGAGATTGATGCTTCTGGTGCATACGCGTTGAGGCGCATCCCATAGTGAGACATCTCACTTCATGTTACTCTGAGAACTGGGGTTACGTAAGTAACCTATAGTTCTCAGGAACCTTTGTGGGAAAAGTACTTGGTGTGAACGCGCCTCATGTGACCATCCTTAGATGGTACTCAAATCACCTCAAATAGATGCAGGAACAGGCGCTGATCACAAAGACTTACATGATTTTAAGCTTTCGTCTCTGTTTGATCCATCTACTTTCCTCTTGTTGTTTCCGACCTTATTTCAGTGAAACCAGGGTCCTTTGTTGTTAGCAAAGACAGTACAAATCATTTAACCTGTAAAACAAGCCTTTCTTTTTGTTTAAGTTCTTTCATTTTCAGAACGATATTTCCGCCCATGTTACGGCAGCAACTTCTTCACAGACATTTCCTTACTTAGTATTTATTTGACTGTCATTGATATGAATTGAACCGATGAACAGCTCTCATAACAATGTATTGTAAGTCAGCAGTCTCAAAAATAAATTCAGCTCAGGGTAGAATTTGTTGTATTTGTCAGAATTGGGTCACCTGTCAGCTCTTTCAGGTTAACACGTATTCAGGTTGTGTTTGTGTGTTGTAGTAATACATATTGCCTCGAACACAGATGACTGTATACCCTTGTTGTATACTGAATGACAGCAGTTGTACTGCTCCGGACTGCAAAGGCTGCATATTCAATGTCTAGAAAACGATGTGTGCAGAATTCACAGAACAAAGAGAGAATACCTGACAGCTTTGATATGACAACACTTCCCCTCACGTAGAGCTCCAACAATTCAAAATCAGTCATTCAGGGAGTTCATGAACTCTGAAAGAAAGAGGGAGAATAAAGTGATACGGTATGTGGTGAAGAGTGTACGAGGGAGATGGGAAATGCGAGGGGAAAAGAGAGGTTTTCCAAGAATTCTCACTATCCAACTGTTCAGTGGCTCCCACCTCCTGTGGGGAGAACAGAGGTTTTGCTGAGAAAGAAGATCACATTTGCTATTAAGGCGACAGCATTTTAACTCCTTTGTAGCAAGCAGATCTCACCAGGGACAGAGGTAAAAAGTTTGAGCAAGGAGAAGCTAACTAGTTACGAGGGAGGTTTCCAGTGCCAGTTATGGTTTATTCATGTCAGTTCTGGAAATGAAGGTCTTGCCAAACATCACCGCTATAGATTTCTTTCTGTCCTACATTAGTGTTATTAATTTATTGTCTCTTTCCAGCTGTTTTACTCTTGAATATGGATCAATATTTAATTGGATAATTACCATTTTCCAGTAGGCAGCTGTCTCCCTGGAATGAATGTATTTAGATAGTACAACATCAATCACAATATACATCTAATACGCTTCTGTACCACAATTCCTCATTTGCATATGTTTAAGAGTATTTCACAAATTCAATATTTGCTCTTACAAGTTCCATTTTGAATGGAGAAACCCTCTCTGCATACGTAATGCAGCACAAAATATCCTCATCCATCAAAGCTGTGTTGGGTTTTCAATACATATCCATTTTGTTTAGTCAATTCAAAGGTGGCATGGTGGTAGGCACAGCTACCATATTTTAGTTATAACAGTCATACCACATGTAATGAAATGACAAATGACTAAGCAGACTCTAATTTGTTGATTTGATTTTGATATATTCCTGTAGTCAAGAGCATAAGAAGAAATTGTTGGTACAAATGCAACAGCTTAAATCGAATGAGAATATCCTATTTTAGTCAAGTGCTTTCAAATCAGGATTATGTTAACTTCAAATATATTCATGTAAGCTTGTCGTACCTTACAAATAAAGTGTATGTCCAAAACTTGACAACCAAGAAACAAATGCATTCTGAGAGGGAGATTAAAAGAGTTAGACAGAGAGCAAACTTTACAATTTCAAGGCATGCGAACACATATTTCATCTGACTTGTCTTTGTAAGTGTGAGTGCACAAAGACTGCTGTTAGCTTGTGTCAACGCGGGTATGCCTGCATGTGCTATTAAGTAGAACTCACTGGACCGTGCTTCCATATGGCTGGCCTCAATACAGCCAGTGTCACGCCAGTTATGCTCATTCAAGATTAGCTAATTCACTTTTCGTTAAGGCAGATTGCTCTGCCCAAAAGCACATTTTGTTCAGTCCAGCACTATGTTCTCTCTCTGTAATGATGGACAGCCTGTCTACACGAGTCAGATTCATATGTGGACTGAAATCGGAAATGAGCAGAGGAATGTCAATCGTGACACAGACTTCTTAAACATTGAGCTACAAAATGTAACAAATGAATTTGCATGCTTGTCAAACTGAATATTGTTTTGATATTTGTGTCTGAAAATGGATCATAGTACTTTTCCACAAGCTTAAATGGTCACCTTGGTAGTGGAAATCACTACATCGTAAAAACTTTTCTATAAACAAGCATACAATAACATTAGGATGGTTTACTTTGCTGTTAACCCTAATGCTTTTGTGTCAAACGCGCTTCAGTGCGTCCCAGCCCCTTTGCCCCTTGGTCCCAGCCTTACACATGTCTCTTTGATCAGCTCTGATGTTTAATTACACTAAACAAGATAAGACTGTGTTCTCCATCTAAACGTTTCAGCTTTGTCTTCTACCCCTCTTATCTATCTCTAATAGAAAACAGCTGGGCACATCATTGGGTAGAATGAAATGCCTTATCCCAAAAGACTTGCTTTCAAAGCTGTTTGTGCTCATCTTGTTCTCCTTTAAAGAGGCTGATGTACACCCGGTGTCCAGCCACAGTATTTATATCTGGTTTACTGCAGTCCATTATCTCAGGTAGCAGTGTCTCAGGATGCTTTATTAGCGCTGATGTTTACCTGACAGTTGAGGATAAGACGGTCAAAAATGAGAAAAACAAAGAGTCAGCAATAGATTCCTTTACAGGATTGAATACAAAATCTTTAGGTTAAAACAACTTACCTTCTAAAACCGTCTGTTGACAGAGATGAAAACAAAAATGGCAAAAGAGGGCTCCGACATATTCTGCTATTTCCCCACCCAACCAGTAAAGTAGAAGTGAGAATGGTGGAGGGACAATATGAGTTATGGAATCTGTAATGAATAGCTTCAATGACACCACGAGCTGCCAGATTTCATAGTTTAGCTCAATCCATCACTAAAGGAAGATTTTCGGCTCTTACCCTGAAGCTGAAATGTAAAAATTGCAGCTACTCTGTCCAGTTTTAATACTGAAGCCATCGATTCACTGCCCGCTATCTTCCCACAGCCTTAATTACGTGGTATATCATGTGCTATCTGCCCTCCTGTCTGATCATGGTTATCATTCAGTATAAGGTGAGTGAGATGAGCCCATTCTAATTAAATAAGGGAGAGAGACGAAGAGAGATTACAATACCAGCGTGTGCAATATGACCTGGGTGGAATAATGTCTATATTTGGCTGTCACACAGTTTATGAACTGCTTAGATGTGCAGTCACACCGTAGTAATATAAGATCACTGGTAAAAGATATGAAACTAACCTCAACGGATGCATCCGCACCAAACAAACCCCATCAAGAAATATAATAAAGGCCACCCAAAGAAATATTTCATCTTTTCCTTTTTCATTAGACACAAACACATGTCTCTCTGTGTTTGTGTTGTAACTATATAAACAGAACAAATGTGTCTTGGGTTTTAGCAGAGAAGAACTTCAGCATATTTTACGAGTGCATGATCACATTGGTAGAAAGGAGATGCTCGACAGAAATGTGTTTCCTTTTGTGTCAACCTAACAAGGTAACCAAATATTGGTGAAATGGATCAAATAAAATGAATGCTCTGCTTCAGCGCTCTGCTGAGACATTGCTATGAGAGGTGTTCAACTAAAATTGCCCATGTACAGTAAAACTGAATGAATTTCACAAATCAAAAATCTACGCTGTGTGTATTTTGCCATCTGTGGCAGAAGGGAGGAGGCACCTGCAGAGAGAGAAACAGCTCTTTGTGTTCGAAAGAGAGGGTGCCGCTGGAAAATCCTGAAAACAGCTCACTCATGGCAAAGTAACAGTACATATCTATAATCTTGGGCATTTTCCAGATTCTCTCTCCAGCTGTACCAATCATTTTTCTCTCCGTGTGATATGTGTGTTTGAGTGTGTGCATGTGGCCCCTGCAGGAAGCCATAGGTCCCAATCTGTGTCAGTGTTATCTCTTTACCAGAGCATTGACCAACATGTAGAGCTCAGTAGCTGGGTAGCCGTCTCTCTTACACACACACTACACACACACACACACACACACACACACACACACACACACACACACACACACACACACACACACACACACACACACACACACACACACACACACACACACACACACACACACACACACACACACACACCAGTATTGCTTTTCTTTGCTTTGCCCCCAAAGGGAATTGAAGAGCTGCAGGTATCCTTTAGGGGAAAACATTTCAAAAGTTGGGATTAGGTGAAAGCAGCTTTCGTAAATGCAAGGTTTTATTTTGTAATTAATATGAATGATGCTCATTCCTCCTTGTATGTCTTATCAGGTCCAATATATTATCCTGCATGTGCTCTTGCCCAAGGTCAGAAAACTTTATAAAGTCTTTACCTAGTACATACAACACGTCACCTGACATAAGGCCGGACTTCCAGGCGGAGGTGTAGAGTCTAACTACTGAGTCCTTGACCTTTGGTAACCTCCTAACACCACTCCATTGATTTAACAAAGTCCTCTGTGGATGACCTTGGAAGGAATAACAGAGAAGATTTATGAGTGTGTCTTCCTTCAAGATAATATGGTTTTAAGTGCTGTGGGATGCACAAGGGTATATCTCTTAGGAACGCAGTGTAATATCACCTCAGGTTGAATCTTTTATTTTAGGTTGCTTTTTTTTCTTGTCATTTGAACTCGCAGTATACACACCCGTATGTCCACTTCTATCGCTCCCTTGCTTCTTTGGGCTCTGGTCCCTGTGCTGAAGAAACAGACGGCCATCACGGCTCTTCCACAGACAGTTTCACAGCAAACAGTGGCTTGTGACTCTTCACTGCTGAACTCAGATAAGAGGATTATGGGTCCGAGACGACTGAACAGGACATTTAGTGTCGGTGCCCAGAAACAGCCAGATCAGCAGCTAAGGGTTATTAGGCAGCTCCTAGACTTAAAGACTGGCTCTGTCTTTCATTTAATGTCATCAACTTCTACCATCATCTTCTTCCGCCTCTCTTTCCTTCCATTCTCCCAATTCCACCCCACCATTTGGTCAATCTTATCTCCTTGCTTTATATTTATTAGCCACTAGTTTAATTACCTCCTTCAAGTTTTTCTGTATTCATTGCACCCTTTCTGTTTGATTTAGTCCCATCCTCCTCTTCTGCTACTCTTCTTATTCATTCTTTAATCCTCATTGTTGTCTGAAACTCATCAATGTGCCAGCTTTGGAGTTATATCGCAGCTTGCATTAGTCATAAACTTCTCTGCTTGTGTGTGCGTGCGTGTGTTTAAGACCGTTTTTTTGAGTGTCTTTGATTTAAAGCCAAGGAAATGTATGTTCAGCTCGCCTGCCTTAATGTGTGTGGAATGGCTGAGTGCTGTAAAAAGAGAACCATAATTGCACCACATATGAAAGAAGCAGGCAAAGTGACGGTCCCCCATGGACCACCTCAATACGAGAGGAGATAATTACTCAGTGAAAGACCGAGAGGAACAGTCAACACCTCATTGTCCTTATGGCGCGTCAGTCAAATATTCTGGATGGATTATGTCATAAAATCGTGTTATCCAAAGAAACAAAAAAAATGGATGCACTCTAGATCTGTCTCTGGAAATGTTTGATTACAGATTTAATAAGATGCTTATCAAGAGAAGATTAAGGATGAGTGCTGCACCGGCAATGCTCTGCCTCAAATACATAGTAGCCTGCAGGGCAGATCCGCACAGACCCAAGAAGGGTATCAAACCTAAAGGCTTGATGACTGTTTGAAAGAAAGATATAGCATACATTTACAAATGTTTGCTGTTAAGTCTTGTTTCTCTTTCCAGCTTTTCTTGAACTTGTTTATCTTTGTCAGGCCTTGACAGCGGCTTGATTAATAAATTAGGACATTCTTTAAAAGCTATTATTGCCATGGCTAAATAGTAAAAAAAAATTAACAATGTTTCCAACACTGACATTTCTTGTTCCTAGTGAATATATAAAGTGTGTTTATTTATTGCACAGTAAATTTGTCTGAGTGTATGTTTAACCTTTATTTTTTAGTATGGACAGAGGAGCAAAGAAGTTGATCAATAGATAATAGAATGTCTCTAATCTTTCATATTAGAAATTCACCATGGAGACAAACATCCTGCTTCACAGATAAATGGTTTAATGTTCACACACACACACACACACACACACACACACACACACACACACACACACACACACACACACACACACACACACACACACACACACACACACACACACACATTATTCAGTAAGCAAATTAAAGTCAAAGCCTTAAACTGTTGCTTGTGATGTTCTAACAGTGATGCATTGCTTTGTGGGAAAGTACACACACACACATACATCTTTAAGCAACGCTTTGAAAGTAAAAACCGTGTGCTTTCTAGTCTTTGAAGTTGTTCAAGCTTTACTACGCACTCTGTCAGACCCCCACAAATCATTTGCTTGCTCAGCAGGGGGCCAAAGGTGTCCGTCCCTGTTTCAGTGGCATTTGTGACTCCAATCATCTTTCACTTGTAGCATTTTGGTGTAATTCAGACAAGAAATAAGGAACTTAGGGTACGTTTGTGAAGTCCATCAAACAATAACACCACCAGCGTCACTTCTGGCCTCCAGCTCTGCAGTGTTTTGTCTAGGTGTCAGAGCAGCTGCTATGTTAGTGCACTGACGTGGTCTGTGCCATTAGAATTACGTCAGAGCTGTTCTTAGCCTTCATTGAGCATCACTGTGAGTGTCTCACATGTACCCGCATTTTTTTTCTCACATTTCTTCTTCCTCCTCAACCAAAGAAAAGCAATTTCCTTTTTGTATTGTCGTATTTCCAGCAGATGAATTGAGTTATTTTTTTCTACAGCAGTGTAAAAGTTCTAATCCTTATTGCTGCAGGCAGAAAAATAATTGAGTCAGTGGGGGACTCAAAACACACGCACTAGCTCTGGACACAACAAGTATATCTACACATAAATAAACACATACTTATTTAACTAATTACAGAAATATACACATAGCTGGTATACACAGTTCATTTGTGAAACGTTTTTGACCATAAACAAAGGTAATGACCAATTATAATGCTGAAGTTATGATGGATATTGTCAGCACATAGATTTCCATAGACCAATGCATTCCTTATGTTTTCAGAAATACAGTTATACAAATATATATAGTTTGCAGTGAAATAAATCAGAAGATGGGCATTTTTTTTGGAACTAGTAAAAATAAGTCAGGTAAAATAATCACATCTATTACTGAAATAGAAACTATTTGTAATTATTGTGGGATACTACATGTTGCAATGTCTGGTGAAAACACACCATGCGTTATGAGCAAAGAGAGTATCAGGGCACCGATATGCTCCTTGAACCAGGCATAAACATTGCAATGTTCTTAATTAGTAATCTGTGTGTACAGACTTGACTATTCATCCAATGGCGGCTCCCTGGCTGACTCTGTTATCAGAGGAAGGACCCTTCTATTCCATTAGTTAAAGTACAGGTGGATCAGCCCTGCCCGCCATGTCATCTCTATGGGGGAAAGTGTGTATTAGTCCATGTGTGTGTGTGTGTGTGTGTGTGTGTGTGTGTGTGTGTGTGTGTGTGTGTGTGTGTGTGTGTGTGTGTGTGTGTGTGTGTGTGTGTGTGTGTGTGTGTGTGTGTGGATGCCTGTTTTATATCTGTGTGGTGTGGATACTTAGACAACTATGGTCATGCTTTGCTCATTACTCATTGAGCGAGCCCTTTAATTACCTCCTAAAGGGATTTCTTTTGGGTGAGAGTGTGTTGCTGTAATCAAGCAAAAGGAGTTGCCCTTTGGTCTTCTTTCTCTCTCTTTTCCCTCTTTGCTCTGTCTTCCTTTGTTGTAGAGGAGAAATGAAGGCTGTTATTGAAGCTTTTACCCATAGGTGTCCTTGCCTCATCTCTCTGATGAACGCTCCCTCAGACCTGATGAAAATACTTTGATTGAAGTTGACAGCTGCCAATAGTAATGGATTTTTCATCTTTGTTTGTAACCTTGTGTGTACATGTGCATGTGTGTGTTTGTTTGAATGTGTGTAAGTGCATGCATGTCTGCCTGTGCTTATCCATATGCTTGAATGCAGTTGGCCAGTCTGTCAGCCAGGTTTCAGTCATTAGGATTGTATCCAGATCACACCAAGCTGAACCCCTCATCTCTCATTGAGCCTGATGGACACCGCTCAGGGAACCAGAGAGGGGAGACACGCTCTGTCTGTCCTTCTCATTCACTCTCTCTGTTTGTTTGAGCGGGTAAGAGTATACGTGCCTGTTCCCAAACAGCTGAAGGTCACTTAGTGTAGAACTGTATTTACTCTTCATTCAAATGAATACTGTCATTGTACTGAAGGAACATAGGCGATGGATATCCAATGAGTAGATAACAAGTTATTCCAGTTGAGCCGGTTGGTGCTATCCAGTGTCAATAACACCTGATTTGCCTTCACTCAGCTCTTGTTTTATGACAGTAAGGCACAACATTTAACGAGTTGACGGCGTAATTACAAAGGTGATTAGAGAGCTAATAGGCCGGTTGTACATCTTCTGGAATGGCAGCCGTAATAAAGAATCTAAGGGAACAACCAGCATTGAACTGCATTCATCCTCTGTGTCATCATGCACAATGTATTGCTGGAGACACCTACTGTAGCATGAAATAATGCAGAGGCAGTTTTGAATACTTTGAGAGGTGTTTAGTCTGTGGATAGGTTCTGATATCTCGATAGCGTCACAACCGTCACAACTGTGCAAGATCCCCCTTCCAGGTGTGTTGTTTAGATACAAATGAGGGCCAAGATTGAAGATGGTATGGGTGGTAGAAAGTATGGAATAAAAAAAAGTGATATGAAATTTAAATAAGCGAGCTTGAGAGGTGCTGCTGAGGTCTAGGTTTGATTACTATTAGTTTTTTGACAGAGCCGCTCTAGTCGTCTCTTCCACTTTCCAGCCTTAATGCTAAGCTATGCCAACCATTTGCTTTGTTCCAGCTTCATGCTGGTACCAATCTTCTTATCTAACTTCTTAAAAACATTTAGCTATTTCTGTAAGCCTCTTTTGGGAAACATGGCCAAGATCATTCCCATTTACCCCAGTCATAAGAAAACATGGTAATGACTTTGCTAAATGCTAATTGTCAGCTCATCTATATTACCTAATTTGAAAACATACATCAGTGGAACCCCCTTCAGTCCTTTCACAGTCACCTCAATGTATCATCCTGCCCATATCAAAGATAGCACAATGCAAAACAATAGCTGCAGGCTGATCTGACATCAGCATTATTCATAAAGCTCTGCTGGCATACCAGTGTCAAGCATATGACAATGCTGTCTAATTACTAAACTGAGATAATCCACAGGTAAATATAAATGTCCATGGTTAACGTCGTCATATCCATTCATTTACTTTTTCCGCAGCTGCTGAAGAGCTGTAAGTGAAGGCTTTAGTATTTACCTTTTCATATGGAAGAGCCAAGAGACTGATGAAAATACTATGGTAATTTGGAAAAACTTTACCAGCTACAATATTCTATATCCAGCTGCAGTATTGTTGGCTCTGTTCCTTGAGCAATTACACTACAAACATACAAATATCAGTTTTCAAATAAAAGTCTCTGTAGTGTATTTCTGCTTATTTTGCCTAATTTACATTCTGATGTCTGAGTCTGTCTGATGTATGTTCAAAAGTATTTTTCCAGATGTGTCGTTTACGTATACTCTACCAGTCAGCCTGGGAGTATTTTTTTGGAGGCTGGGCCTTCTTAAGTCCCATCGACACAACATCACTACTGTATGTGGGAGGACAAAGACAGACCCTGAAAAAATTGTGAAGACAAGACAATTGCAGACTAGTAAAAAGGTGAAAGAAAACCTGAAGACAATAAAGTAAAGTGAGAGAGAAACGGTTGTAAAAAAGAGCGACAGAGCAGGATCATTATGTTTCACCACCGAGTACCTACCTACCCCGGACATCATTCTCCCACTTCCAATTAAGCGTTCCAAAAACAGACGGGAGGGAGGCACTCAGCTAAGACACTGAATGTCTCCCACTGGTCCAGTTTCCCTGGATAAGAATTGGATCAGCACAACTACAGCGCTGTGCGTCTGAGAGACTGGGACCTGCTTTGACAAGCTGAGGAAGCTCCAGCTGTTCTGTTGCTATACGGAGCTAAGGATGCATCCTTTGTCAGAATAAAATGAGCTTGCCCGGGGAGAACAAGAGTTTGTGGATTTATAACAGGCCCTTTCAGCAGAGGCCAAATGGTTATCTGATGTAATTTGGTCTCACATCACATGAGACATGGCTCCTCTATGCCCTTTGTCTGTCACGCTCCCACATACAGTACACATAATGAAATCCACAGAGACCTTTTTGACCATACATGCACATATGAACACACACTGGTGTCTCGCTTATCCTCTTCCTCCACTCAAGAATATGCACTTCCTCCTCATGAATCCATAAAGTACAAAACAAATACAAACTTCACCAACACACACCAGACATTTTTAATTAGAGCATCCAACATATATTTTGTGTTGCACCATGAGAAAGTATGTGTGCAGGAAACTCAACCATGACTTGGCTCTTTGTTGATGACTCATTCTAATCATCCCCACTGCCCAACCAATTTTTTTTTCTTTGATCTTCAGGCTGTTCTGATGAATCAGTGGGTTGCGTTCGTGTAATATCACAATCATTGGTTCTCAGCACAGTATTTGAAACTTCTTTCCATGTCCTGAAACCTACGAAATGTATCCATATGTACTTGTATTTGATCAAGGGAGATGCCGTTGATTTGAGTTTCCTTAATGTGTTGATCTCTGCTGTCTGAGAAATGGGCGAGTACTGTGTGTGTGTGTGTGTGTGTGTGTGTGTGTGTGTGTGTGTGTGTGTGTGTGTGTGTGTGTGTGTGTGTGTGTGTGTGTGTGTGTGTGTGTGTGTGTGTAACTTGTGTGTGTGTGTGTGTGTGTGTGTGTGTGTGTGTGTGTGTGTGTGTGTGTGTGTGTGTGTGTGTGTGTGTGTGTGTGTGTGTGTGTGTGTGTGTGTGTGAAAATGCTTGTTTCTGAGGTGGACTTATAGTTGGCTTAGCCAGGCCCCCGGCAGGGCCATCAGTAAATCTAAGGAGAAATTGAAATGATCGGCTCATTCATCTCTCTCACACTACACACACACACACACACACACAGACACACACACACACGCGCGCACATACACACACACTGATCCATTCTCGTTTCCACAAGGCTAATCTCTCCATCATTGCCACTTGCTGATTTCTCTGTTTGTTGTCTCTTTCATTTCTCATGTCTTTATTCTGTATCTCACTGACTTGTCTTCTTTAGTGTCTTTTATTTTACGTTTTTAGAGTCTGTTTATCTGACTGGATGGGAGAGAGAGACAGCTCTAGCATTAGTGTGGATGTAAGAAACGCTGAGGTGACATTGACTCTGAAAGCAGGAAAAGTTCATGGAGGTTTGGGTTGAACAGAATCCACATCCGAGCCAGAGTAACACTCTCAGATCCTCTTTTCATCCGAGAGGAATTGAGAGGGAAAGACAAACAAAAAGGTGTGTGTGTGTGTGTGTGTGTGTGTGTGTGTGTGTGTGTGTGTGTGTGTGTGTGTGTGTGTGTGTGTGTGTGTGTGTCTGTCTGTCTGTGTGTCTGTCTGTCTGTCTGTCTGTCTGTCTGTCTGTCTGTCTGTCTGTCTGTCTGTCTGTCTGTCTGTCTGTCTGTCTGTCTGTCTGTGTGTGTGTGTGTGTGTGTGTGTGTGCAGATTGTGGCTTGGATGCACATCTCTCTCAAAAGGAAATGAAATCTAGATGACACCACACGGCAATCAATTAATCCTCCATGAAGCCAGGACAGGGTCATAAGCAACACACACATGTTGCAGTACATACAGATATAGCAATGATATAGCAATATTTCAGAAAGTCTTATGTGGAGTAAGGTTAGTAAGACTTTATACAAGTATTAAACTGTTTCTATTTATACCCGACCTTTGCTACTGAAAGCTCCTGAGGGAGTATGTGTGCAGTGTGTGTACTGTATGTTCATTCATATACAGTAGTGTCATCAAGATAGAAAAACTGCCTGTATCAAACATTGGACTGCAGGAGCTAACACTCACGCATTAATACAATTAGCGTAGAGTTTATGCAGTAAGTTATTGGCCCTATTGAGCCACAAAACAGAATGAATCTAAAACCCAGACGGCTCTTGTGTCTTATGAATAATGATTTCTCAGCGAGGTAATTTGATTTATCTTTGCATACTTTTAGCTACAGTCTAGTTTTTCTTCATTGGTGAATTGATTCCCAAGGTTGAGAGACAGCAGGATGATAGTACTCTGGGGTTTGTTTGAACTCCTTTTTCTTTATTAACCATTATGCAAGTGGGAGAGATTGAAAGAGGCGCAGAGAGAGAAAGAGAGAAAGAAGATGAAACAAATTGACATAAGCATAAGATGGGATCCATCAATATCACAGTAGCACTAATTATTTTCATAGAAAGTGATGTGATGGCGCAGTGCTTTGTCTCCTTTGCTTCTCTGTCCCCCTCAGCTTCATCCCACTTACCTTGCCCACAGGGTTTTACATCAGGTCTTCAGCTATTCTTCATATATTGATATTCTTCATCTGTAGATCGGCTATTGATGTCTTGTGCCCACATGAAACATTGGTCTGGCTTCGATCCAACACAGTGACAGAAAGATAAAGGACATGGACACAGATGTAGTTTAAGTGGCGTTTTGTTGAACCACTGGTTGCCACTTTTCGGGGTTGTGAAAGCCACGGAAGCCCTTTCAAAGAAATAGGATGCTGTAACTCTTCTGACAAGCACAGACACAATACAACAGAGGCAAAAGGGTTTTGTTTCCCAATGCAAGGGGGGGAGAGAAGCCTAGTGTATTTTGGGACTCGTTTCATGGAGGTGTATGTATACATTGGCAGAGAGCATAAGATAAACAGTGGATATAAGAAGAACTCGTTCACCGACGTATCTTCCCAAGAGTATGGTTTCCTTTTCTACATGACAAATATCAAAGGCCTGTTTCATCTCACCGCTGGCTTTTCACCCTCCGAAACAAATCGACACGGTTCAGGGCTTTTTTTTTCTGAATAGCTGCTTGTTGGAGTTTTGATGATGAAATGTTGCAGTCTGTTCAATCCCTCGTGCTCTGAATTTCTCAGCTCCTCCCTTCAGTGTTCCTTCTTTTACCATCTTCTCTCTCAAGTCTGGCTAATTTCTTCATGGTTTAAGATCTCACCTCTATGGCTATTTTCATCTGGTTTTGTGTCTGGCTGGCAATATGTGTATAGAAAGTTTGGAGAGGAGAAAAGCGGAGAGTGGACATATTTAAAACTAACGATATCGCAAAATGGAGAGCAATATGCCAGCTTAGTTAATTCCTTATGGGTGCCATAACACCCCCATCCGATCTTATTGCCACACACTCCCACTCTTACAGGCTCTTAACTGTTCCGTCTGGTCCAAGTTCCTTTCAGAGCTTAATGTCCACCAATTAGGCCCAGGCTCATTTTGGACTGAGTGTGTCTGATTATTTGTCATTTGTCCCATCAGAGCTCAGTTGCTGGACTCATAACTGCTACTTAATTGGCTAGGAGACAGCACACTGGGTCTATATTGGTGCTTAGGCTAGCTTCTGACTGATGATGATGGCTAGTGTGGGACAGAGAAAACCTATCTGTGGGGTAATGGAGACTGAATGGATGGTGCTCTGCAAACGTGTTGTGTTTTAGCCCACATAAGCCTTAGTGTCTAGTCTGGAGATGCCTATTAGAGGTGTGCCAAGTGCATGGTGATGTCGATGCTCCATGATTAAACTTAAGCATGTCAGCCACAGTGGGCTGCAAGAAACTGGAGAGTTAGTATATCTTTGGACAGCACAGATAGAGAGGAACTAGCCAGACAAATAAATGAACATACGCCTTCTGCTAACAGGGCAGTTCAAGAGTAAAGAATATAGAGAAGTGTGCATGAAGCCATTTCTATTCCTTATGGACCAAACTGGATCAGGAGCAAAGCAATTAAAGATGCAGTTTTCATTTAAAAAAATACATTGATGTTGATTCAGTGTTTCTAACCAAAAGGTATTATGTGTCTTTGATATGCTATTTTATGATATTTTGATAACCTTGATAAATCCATGTTCAAATAATAATTGTTCAGTTATTCTTTATTTCTCTTGTTGTTAACAAATCACATGAAAGACCAGAAACAGCAATGAATTGATTATACTCAAGTGTTTGGGGCTTACAAAGCCTGATTGATGTTTCCTCCCTAGAACTTGGTATAAACATCAGTGAGCTATCAATGTTTTCTTTTGGTTAAAATGTTGTTTCATTTAGTATATATTTTGTACATTGAACATGAGCACTTTAGTTTATTTTTGAATCAATCCCACTTGCTGACACCTATACTCACTCTGTTATTCTGCCTTTTTAAATAAAACGAATAATTACTTCTTAAATGGGCATGAGGCTAAGTGAAGACAGACTGATGTATGGTTGGTTGAGTTGGGATTTACATGAGATGTGTTGACAATACAAATATTAAAGAATATCCCTAGCCTTAGTTGGTAAATCATTCAAGCTAATTGCTATGTTTCTTAACATGTTACCCCGCCAACTCTGTATGTCATTGAAAAATGGGAACAAATTGAGGAATGTCATATAGAGCTGCTTTATATTTGATAGACATTGCCAATGCTCGAGAAAGGCTTGTTTTATTTATCATCACTATGGGCAACTCGACTTCCCATAGTGGTGATAAGACCTTAGCTCCCTGTGTGTCGTGTGAATATACTGTATGCAACTCCTTGAAGTGCAATGCTGTCAAAGAAGATAAGTGCTCAGACAAAGTTTCCCTGTGTAAATAAGGGTTTAAAATAAACACAGGGCCAGTGCTGTCGATTGGGACGGATGGACAACACCTCAGCAGATAAGACAAGTAAATTGCACAAGATGAAATGCAACAGATAAACGCTCTGGCTGATAAGACTCATTGGATCAACAATAACTGGATCTGGCTCGGCGAGCAAGTGAAGGAATAGCTGATATGGTGTGGAAATAAAGGACAACAGAGGGGAGGGGGAGGGGGAGGCTGTTTCCAGAAATCTAAAAGTAAAGCCAATATGTGTAAAAAAAAAAAAGGAAAGCAACAGAACAATAGGTCATTGCTGAAACATCTTGTATGAAGTCAGACTGAATCTGTTCATTTCACACCTCGCTACCATGTCCACTCTCGTGTCTTCAGCTTCTTCATTTTACAATTCTTATTTTATTAAGTAACATGAAAATATTATTTGTTCCACTTTCCCATGTACAGTTATCATAAATACCAGAGGAGGTGTCATTGTTCTGGTAAACCAGCCTCCTCTTTTTTGCTGTTTGTACTCTACTTGACCAGAGGCCAATGCTTCCGTGTACGGCAGTCCTTTTTTCTGCTAAATCTAGAAGATATACTGTAAATAGCCTTGGGTCCTCTATGACACACACAGTATTCTATACCAGTTTATTTTCTACCATGAATGAGCTCCATCATACAAAATGTATAAGTACACACATTCACTCACTCAGACTTACCAGTAGGACCTTATGGTTTGTCACATCAAAGGTTACATCTTTAATATAAGCTCTGTGATCATGACCCGTCCCATAATGTAGGAACCAAACTATTTGTCTTTGTGTGGGCTTTTATGTGAGCAGCCAATGAAGACTCTAGCCATTATGGAACACACACTGCCATGGGGCCAATAAAACCATTGAATAGGAGAAAGGAAGAGACTGAAATACAGATGGAAGAAAAGATGGGGGGAAAATAAATAAGATGCATTGGGGTCCGACAAAGAAAAAAGAAACAGTCGAGGGAATCAAAGCTTCAGAAGTACCATCAAGGCCTTACTTATGGAACTAAAGAGCTAAAGGGTCCCTGTTTGACGAAAAGCACTCCTCACGGCTCCACTGCTTGATTTTGTTCATGTTTTCTACTCCTGTTGTATGCACCCACAGTTTCCCCTCCCTCCCAGGCAATAAGGGACAGTTGGTTTAGGGAGGAGACACCTTTACTTTCCTCAGTACAAACTCAAAGTGGGAAATATAGACATACAAAATATAAGATGGATTGCTCAGTGGACGAACATAGGGGCGTTAAAATCATATTGTATACATAAACACCAACATATATTTCTCTGCATCTGTCTTTTAAGGAGAGCAATCTCTGCCAGACAGACATCAGACTGGATTGAATTTTTGTATTTCTTCTTCCATTCCCTCACTCTCTCCCTATTTCTCTCTTAGCCTCTCTGTTCACTAGTGATGTCATTGATGCAGAGATAAATATGTTGCTTTAAAGACTGGCTAACTGCTGAGGGACAGTCCGCAGTGCAGAGAGGTAGAGGAGGGAGAAACAGGGATGCCTAGCCAAATGAAACGGTGCGAGATAGACAGATGGAAGGAGCAACTTAGTTTTAACCAAGCTCTGCTCTAATGGTGCATACTCACTGCGATGCATGACAGTCAAGAAAGAGAAGGGTGAGTGGCAGAGAGAAAAGGAGGGAGAGCGTCAGTTCATGTTTTAAATATAGCTTACTGCTCAGTCACAAATCAATGGGCTAAGCCTTAGTGAAATCAACAGAAGGAATAGAAGGGATCCTGTGGTAGAGATTTAAATAATGTCTCCACACGCACACTCAAATACATGCACCACCACGCCCCTCCACGTTCACACAGACATTCATAAGCTCCAGCAAACACAGGGAGAGAAAGAGCAGGCAGGGTTTGGGCGAGTGCAGATGTCTTGCAGTAGAGGTGATTTATAGCCCAGCAGCTCATCCCTAGATGAATTCTCCTGTGAATCATTGCACCTGCAGTGGTGATGGCAGACAGGGATGTGTCACTAGCTGCTGCTTTTGTTTGGCCCTATTTGTGACTTCGTTCAGAATTTGTTTTTTCTTTCTCTGCTGTTTGTGTTTTTCTCTAAAGTAAACTGTTTTTCTCACTGACATGTTAAATTCCTGTTTCACTGACCCACGGCAGGCTCGATATAACAAGAGAAAGATAGGAGGCATGGTAGATTTCGCTCACTTACGATAGTCCTTCACATGTTCATGACATAGATACATGTACATTACACTTTCGTCAACACAACCTTGAAGAACATGTTATTAGCATTGCTTAGTTCATCAATGCCTTGAATCATGGATCCCTTCCAGCCGTGGGGCCAATTATGTGAGCGAGCTTGCTGGTTGTAACAAGAACATGCAGTGAGGTGTTCTACTGCCTAAGATAGATGTTCTCTGTTTTCGATACTTGTGTTTGTATATGCACAGTTTTGAGAGGCTACGGCCGGCCTAATTCTCTGGTTCTGTGTTGGTTTCACTTCCTTCTTATAGATAGAGAAAGAAATGAAACAAAAATACTTCAACGATAAGGTCTATCATTCTTTTTCCATCACGGCCTCAACACAAAAAAATATATTTGCTATCAGCAGCATGCCACTGTCCTCTCTTCCTCTTCCTCTGTCCTCCTGGGTACTGACATCTGGCAGGCTCATTTTAGATAAGGGCTTCATTCTTCACAGTTGGCAACCAATAGGACACATGGCTGTAACTTGTGATGGGACACTTATTCAAAGCTAAAGTGGACCTATCATGCTATATTTGAATAATATAGTGTAGGACCATACCTATATAAGGCATATTTCATATTTATACTTTTTATTTTTCAAAATACCAAACAGATCATGCATTTGAGCCATTCCTCATTTCGCTAAATGTAACACTGTCTTTTCATGGGCTGATTCTGTGAGAACAGCACCATCTACAGGCCTGGCAAATGTACTACAGCGTCTCCAGCGCTTTCCAACGGCAATGTCCGTGGCTGTCTCCTCCTGATTGGTGGAGTTGGCCCAATAGCCGTAGCGCCACTTCTGTGACGTCATAGAAGTGTTCAAATCTGGATCCGTCTGTATCAGATCCGTTGCAGCCCCTTTTTAAGAAATTTGGGTATGGAGGAAAAGAGAGAGGGTTATGTTTTCTGACACTTGGTGAGTTCCCTGGAACACCGGGGACACATATTCATGTATAAAAGACGTACAAAAGTGCATTTTGCATGATAGGTCACCTTTAACATTTGCTTTACTTTGACAAACTGCAACCTTAAAATGCTGCCTAGATGAGTCAAGATTGTAGTCTTGACATTGGCACTCCCAAGTGTCTCCAATGTAATGTTAATTTCCTCTTCTGTCCATATGGGTGTATGAATTGTACCAACATTACTTACCGAAAGACCTCTAAATTAAATGGAGTACCTTTATAGCATGGTCATATTACTATAACATAATATAGTTTATACACAATTTACGCACATACAGTATGTTGTAGTTACAGTATCACAGCCTAGTTTCTGTAGATAGTGAATGTGTGAACCATATTCATTCTGTCGTTTAATAGCACAGCCCTCTCTGCCCCCTATTTGCTGTGTCGTCATCCTCGGTGTGTGTAAGTGCTGAGTTGCGTTACTTAAGCCCAGATAGACCACAGGCCGGCACACATATTTGTCTAGAAAAACGCAGACACAGCTAGCTTTGGACACTCTTGTCAGAGTTTGTAGGGAGTGGGAGGCTGAGGAATTTGCTAAAGGATTTTCTGCCTCTCTGTCTTTAATCACGGCGCTAATTAAAGTTTACTGGCTAATTGTGGCTGAGATAGTGTTTCTGTATGCTGCCTACTTTCCTAAGCTACTGCCTGGCTAATTACAGAGCTAATGGTCTATTGGTCTGCTCTGCTGTGGACACAATTCTAATGCATGAACAGTAAAGTGATGGATTACAGTCCGTGTTCATCAGTTCGTGTCCCGCCACAGCATCCCAGGAGGTTCATGCTTTGCTCTACCCCAGCGATGAAACTGGAGCACTGAAATTCATCTTGTCACTCTGCTTCAGCGCTCAATACTCGTCATTTCATGCCAGCTCATAAGACTTCTTATCAACCTGTTCTCGTGTATTCAGTTAATCCACAGACACACATGTGCTTGCAAGTGACAACTGTCTCCTTTCCTGCATGGACACTCCTCACCAGTCGGGTCATAACATTGACAGCTGGTACTGACAAGCTTATCCTGAGGCTGGTGCTAGGTGTGTGTAATAGTTGTGCATTTGCCAGCCATAAGAATGATTAACAGGGTTAATTGGCCACAGTGAGGCCCTGATTATTCTGCGGGATGACAAGGAGCTGCTGGAAAGCTGTCAGAGTGCTGTCGGATTGTCGTGCTCCACCTACAGTAGATATCATGCCTGACTTCTGTCTTTGCAGATCCCTGCAGATCAAGTCAAGATGACACAGTTCTTCAAAGGACAATTGTTTCTTGTCCTGTCCTTGTCAGTATTACCTTGTCTATGGAATTGATCTGAAATGATGGGATCTTTGTGTGAGCAGTATATTTCAGTAAGCTTGCCTGCTAAGGACATACAACCAGATGTTGTTAAAAGGCCAGTGGCCGATGAAAAACCGAATCAAAAGAGACTGACTCGCCATGAGGATACAGAAGATATTACACACCAATGTCATATTCTCAATCTCACACTCATAAATTCCTTTCCTGGCATGATGGAGTTCAGAGAGGTAATAAGGTTTTCAGCTGCTATTCCGTGGAAAAAAGAAAGCACAAAACTTCCTTTGAAAATCCTTTTATACTAAGCATACAGTGTCTGATATTTTAAAGAGCTGATCTGTGATGTGTCTTGGATGTGGAATTCATGCAAAACTGAGGTTTTTCAGTTTGTTCCACACAAAAGCACAGGGACAGCACTTTTCTTTCTTTCTGCTTTCTTTGAATGCTCCTCTGTGTATGTGTGTCAGCGTGCTCGTGTCCTTTGCCTTTGTAATCGGATTTCTGTGATGTCTTGACTGTTTGTCAGATGTAACCAAAACCCTCTGTAGGCTACAAATGATAAACACAAGGGTAAAGTGAAAGAAAAAGAGAGAAACCTATTTGAATTAGGGATTCCTTCTTTTTTCACTGCAGGCTTTGAAGCTTGGGAAATGCCTGGTGATCGAATCAAGGATGCTGCAAGGAATGGGATAAAGGAGGAGAGTGTTGGGAATTAGATTTTCCTCTCTCTGAGAATATGGGGATTCTCTGAGATTCCTTTACTTGTGCACACTGACAGCGACACTAAGCTTATCATCATGACACTTCTGCATGTGTACATGCATGTATGTTTGTTTAGAGCTGATCCTTTTATCACAAACTGTCAGAGCTTAACTGATATTGGCCAGCATTACATCGCCCCGCTCACACATAAACTGAGGCATGCATGCTTCTAATAGCAAATCATGTTTGAATCCTCATCCACCGTATCAGATCCTTGATTGAATTAGAATCAGCATGTTTTGGCCTTAAGAGGATTTCTCCACATGCATTTTGTATGAGACTGTAATCGGCACTCTTACTATCACTGCTTCTATTAAAAGAAGAGGATTATTAGTGGGGATTACATTCAACAATTTAAGAGATTCTTAAAAAAAAAAATCACACACCACCACCCACAGTGGAAGCACACATTACTGCCATAGGGAAAAACGATATAACAGCTACATACAGTAAAAACATCCTGTCCCTGATAATTAATGGCTTTGATAAAAGATATGGTTCTCCCAATTATAGCCCAGTTACTCTCTCCGTGCTGACCCCAATCCTTTTTCTAGATGTGTCTCCACTTTAATATCCACTGTTAACTACGTGTCTGTGCCCTTACTGCAGTGCCCTGCCTCGCCCTGCTGTCTGACGTATTGATCAGGACAGCCTCAACCTCTCTGCATTGTAGTTCCCTGTAGCCCAGACGCTCTGCACAGCTCTGTGCACGGTGTAGGAGTGTGTGCTGAATGGAATCATTTGTTACGACCTTGAGTATTAACTGGAAAGCTGTGTACATAAAGTACATACTGCAGATGAGAAGAGCGCTCTTACCTATGCGAATAAACCACATCTTTTATTCAAACTTTCTCTCTTTCATTTTGGCTTTGCTTATGTCTTTTATCATGGTGTCTTTCTTTAATTTTCTAGTTAGACTACAAGAGCCATAGTGAGTTTATCTCCCTTTCCCTGGCTCTGTCTTAACCCCCGTGGTGAGTGTGTCCCTGCCTCCTGTTTCTTTGTGTGCCTTGAACTGTGCTTTGGAGTAATTACCTGGAGAGGTAGAGAAATGAGAGGGAACACCTGACCTTTAAGTGTTTATCGGCCTGCAGGCCTGGAGGGGACGACACACAACACACACAACCTCACATCATACACAACGCATCTGTCTGCCATACAATTGAGATAAACAGACACTCACATAAAGGGTGCCCTAAAACAATAATGAGACACACAAATAGAAATCAAACGAGCTCACACATACACAGTCGTTTTTTCCCTTGGAAACAAATGGCGGTGCGCACAGTAGTGACAGGTCATCTATGTGAGGGATCAGCCAGGCGCATATGGCAGGCCTTAATTACACTTGCGCACAAATAATTGATCATGTAATCAATTAATTCATGTGAACCCCGGCCGTCGTTAGTGGCCTGTGAAGCCCATTTGCTTTTACAGGTCATTAAAATGATTTAGCGATGTAGAAGCGAGGTTCTAAAAGGATGAACCTATAGCAACAATAAGCTGGAGAAATAAGGAATGAGGGAAGAGGAAGTACAGTAGTAGTTAGTGTTTGTAAATGCTCAGAGATGATTATCTATTCCTTTCATTACTCTCACCCTCCCACTAATACTGAAATATCACACATGCACAAAAAAGAATACCGATACACAAATACCACACGCACAAAAAAACAGTCCCATCTGCTCCCTCCGCCTTCAACTTTAAGAAGTAATTGTCTGCATATACTGCACATGGCCTATTTCTACATTTGTCCTACTTGTTTCTTCTCCTCCCTCCCTCTCTCCATTTTACATTTTCTTACTCTTAATACCAGTTTTACTCTATTTGTCTGTTTGATATTCTCATTCATATGGTATTCATGTACACACACACACACACACGCACACGCACACACGCACACCCAGAGGGAGGCAGGTGTGTTAATGTGACAAATGGAAATTAATGAGAAGGAGTTGTCCATTTTTTTCAATTGAAAGAAATAACCATTTGATTCACACTTGGCTTTGTACTAGTGTAATGAGCTTGGCAGTCATTCACAGGGATGAGTCTATGGAGAATGAAAGAGAGAGAGAGAGCGAGAGAAGGGTGAGGAGAGAGAGAGAGAGAGAGAGAGAGAGAGAGAGAGAGATGTAAGAAGCTCACATTGTTCTTTTTACAAGGTTTTCAACAAACCATCCCATGCGTCAGATACTTTCCCTGGGGGGGACAGAGGAGGGAGGGTTTGATTCCTTTTAGCTGAAGAGAAAAAGGGAATTGTCTGCCCATACCTGCCTATCTTGTTTTTCATGTTGCTCACCACTGGCTGCAGAGAGCAGAGGAGACTGAAGCAGTGATTTAACACATGACTGCTGTCTCACTTCATCAGTGTCCTGTCATATCCCACCCCATATACCCACAATCCCACCTCCTATTGCTTCATCGCTGACTAGTAGAGATAGTTGTACATTGCATTTTTGTCAAGCTCCATAACCCTTAAAGGCTAAAGCCTGAAAACATGATTCTCAACAGTAAAGTTAATATTCAAAAACACTGAAAACTCTTTGGAAATCAATGATGTCATTGGAGGGTAAATGTTATGTATCTATTGGTTTGCGATTGGCTAAAGACTTTCAGTCCATCTTCTAAAGAGTGTTTTTGATACTATCAGTGGAGGTGTGGTGATCTTTTAAAATGATATGCATAGATAACACTAAAACGTCCTTCTTGGCCTATGAATCAATAGTTACCGAAAAAATCTCTCAACACAAGTCAATAGCTGCTGTCAATGTTATTACAGGATCTTCCTCAGCAGATGAAGTTTGACAACTTGTGATGGAGTTGTATATGTTGCAATTTACGTTTTTTCTGAGCACTTGGACAGGAGCACAATTCCTGTGCATGTTGGCTTAAAAGTTAACACTTAGGGTAATTATTAAACTTGAAAACACATTTTTCTTAGGAAAGTTATCAAATCAATTTAGTTGCCGTTCTTTCAATCCTATCACATTTGAAGAACTACATCTGCTCAGTAAGATTGCGCAACAGAATCAAAAGCTCTAGGACAACAATGGACCTTGTGATGAGATTGTTTTTGTCAACTCTACACAAAGAGTAACAAAATACTGTCATTTCATCCTGTGAACATCTCCTAAACACATTTTAAAATCAAAATTAGAAGTCTTAGGTTTCATATCAATAACTTCCACAATCTTTTTAAGTTTTGCCCATACAGTATACCGTAGTTTTTTTCTGTTTTATTACATTACATTGTGGTGACCACTGTATTACAGAATTCAATCTAGGAACTACAGGTTGGGGGTATGGTTCTGCACGGACACATTTGTTGACGGTACCTCCTGTGTATATACTGTGTCCTCTTTCCTTTCTCTCTCTCTTGTCGTCCCGGGCTGCGACCCGACAACACCTGCATTTCTGCTGCTCATAAAAAGCCAGCTTTGTACCTCCATTGCACCGCCTCCGACTCCCTATCTCTCGGCACTACAACATACAATTAATGAATTAAAGTAGAATTAAATGAAAATTCCATTGACAAGCATGACTTAACATGTATTCAGAAGCTTGTAGAATAATATCTTTTTAATAGAGAATATGATAGGCAAAATAAGAACTATCTAAACCTGAGCAGTGCGAGATACTGTATACAGTAATTATTCAATGTGTTCTTTTGTCCAGAATGGTATATGTTTCATAGTCTTTGCTATAGTGCAATGACCCAGTTTCTCCAGGGGGATCATTAAACTTTCATCTTTCCTTAACTTCTCTTTGTTTAAACCTCAAGGCTCTCCTGAGCTCATAGCAGCACACTGCAGCGCACGCAGGCACAGGGGCTAGAAAGCTCCTCTATAGTGAGCTACGTTAACATCCCTGTCAGGAGAGACGGATGACAGAAAATATTGGGAAAGAAAAGGGAAAGATAGCAAGAGAGAGGGGAGTCATTATAACTAGCAAATGCGCTGAATGACTAATGACCTATCAACTCACTGTGACTAAGTCAGACAGGGAGGAAGTCTGGGTTAACGGCTGCATGGGGGGTTATTTGCACATTTGAGTGCTTGGGTCAATAATAAACAGAAATCCAGCGGAGCTTTGCTTGCCTTCTGCATGGCTGTTGTCACATTGATTCATGGCAATCCATCCTGCTTACATACAGTCGATTTGTAATAACATCATCTGCGGGCTAAGACATATGTCATCCACCTTTTCTATGAGAGTATGGACTAGTTGAGAGTGCGTGTTTACAGCAATTAACCTGAAAAACAAAGTTAATTGCTGCTTAGAAACTGCAGGGTTTTTAATAAAGATGCATTATGTAAGACATTGTGAGTAGAAAAAAGAGCATGAAGGAATTACTTACAAGGGGAGGATCCCGGCAAGTGTATGTTAGGGCGAGAGCATGTGCCAAGTAACACTCACATGACCTCAATTATGGAGGAGAGGAGAGGAGAGAAAAACAGAGGATATTTGCTTCAACTTGAGACAGTGTCTTGCATATTAAGGTAAAGTGCGTGGAGAAAACAAGAGAAAAGGCTGACTGAGAAGATTAAAGCTGTATAAAGCTAAAACAAGAGGTATAGGGAATATCAAACACAATTCCATAAAGATTTTAAAGCCTGAAAAAAAACTAATATTAGCCATCGACATCAATGATCCCATTAAAGCCTCCGGCAGATGCTCCTTGTTAAGCCGAGAGGGCCAGCGCTGCACATGACAAGTATTGCCCTGCAGCCATTTACAATACTGGACATGATGTCAAGCAATCAATCAGCATGACTGTTATCTTTATACGCGCAAGAGCGAGTGTATGCTCTGACTACTATAATGCTGATATTTGGACGCGGTTGTAAAGTGTACTCTGAGATAATGTCCTCTTCCGGTGCTAATTAAATTGTAAAACTAATAAAGTAGTCGCACCATGAAGCAGGGGAAGTGTTTATGTGTTAGGTTTCTTAAGGACAATCATTTCATGCACTGGTGTTCATGGTAGGAGTAAGAGGGCAGTGGCCAGTATTAGACCGGAGGAGTGGAGGAAATTAATTGAGAGGATGCGAGAGAGGGCTGATGGGATTTAATGCTGTATTTTATGCAAACACTTAGCCCTGCTCCAAACCTGATCCTCCGGATTATTTCACAGTGTTCTCTCATTTCAGAGCCCAGTGGACATGGCGGTTGGCTCAAAGCACTGAAGAGACAGTTGTGGCTAACTTTAACAGTTTACAATTATATTTATTTACTCTATGGGAGCAGTACATGTTGTCTTCAATCTTATAAGTACATCGTTTTTGATCAATTTGCTTTTTGCTTGCACTTTCATGTCAAAACGCTGGTCCCTGTAACAACTTTTTAATGATTTATTTAGTCATTTAAATATTTTAGTTTGCTGTTTCTTCCTATAGGTGTATATTTCATTATGTGATATGCTGGTCTGTTATCTACAAACAGTACTTGGTGCAATCAGTGCATTTTTATTATCTCCAACCTGATGAAACATGTTTATGAATCAATGAATAAGACTTTTATTAAACATTTTTCTTTACACCACCTAAGAAGGAATTTTTCAAAACGCTTTCTTCCATGACGAGTGTTTTCATTCTCAAGAGCACCTGAAGGTTCCCTGATTATACTGCATGTTTTACTGATTGAGATCTTATCCTCTGTATTTCTTTAAGTGTTTGCTCATGTCATTTTGCTAAAGTGGTTACTTCACTAGGTCACATTGTGTCTTTTCGGCACTGGAAAGATTTTACAATTTAGAATAGTGTTATTATAATCTTCATCAAATCAAAGTGCCTCGAATATTTACAAATGGAGAAAGGAGACGTTCACATCACAGTGGGCTCATTTGTATTCGCAGCAAATAAGAGGGCATTTTCTTCCATTCAATTAAAGACGAATTTACAACTAATTATTATGACAATGACTGAGGGACTGAGAGTTTATGGTTTGTTTGTTTGTTTGTTTGTTAAACCTCAAGACGATGTTTTGAGGGGTTAATAATGGATCAAGTTAATATTGCAAAGCAATTGTCATTCGTATATGTGTTTCTGTAACGCATTTTAACTATACTCTGATAAACAAATGCATACACCTGCTTACACATCCAGCCTTCCACAAACAAGGCAAAGACACACACACACACACACACACACACACACACACACACACACACACACACACACACACACACACACACACACAAGTAAGACAGACAGACAGACAGACAGACAGACAGACAGACACCTTCTCTGTCCACCCTTGACCAAATGAGAGTGGCAGAGCTGTCATCCGTGAGAGGTGTGTCTCTCTTTCGGTGTTTGGTTCTATAAATCACTCCACAGCAGGACACCTCCTCGTGTCCCTGACAAGAACAAATCTGACAATCAATTCATCATGATGCGGTCTGGATACAGTGGGGGGGCATCACCAAACCTGTGCTTGTTGACAGCCAACAGAGGTACTTTTGCCACCCTCATATTCTACCCTTAGTGCAAACAGATGACAGTTAAAGCATTTCTATACATCTGAAGCCGAGTACAGTGTTCGTACTTAGAGGACATCCAGAGGGGAATGTAAAGAGGCATTGGCAGAAAGTTTCTCATTATCAACCTTCCTCTCCCCTCCCTGAGGGTCAAAGTTCATGCTGAGGCAGCGCTAGGATTCACAACATCAATGTTAAATTGGCATCATATTAGCAGGCTAGCATCTACTAGTGGTAGCAAACATGGATTTGCAAAAAGACATTTCCGTAGCTAATAGGCAGAGCTGCTCTACGCCTTGAGTGGCCTTGGGAGCCGAGTTAAAGGCTGTAGGGCAAGGTTTGTATGCAAATGAGTCTATGTGCAGCAAAGGGCAGGGACACAGGGGCCTCGTGCTGCTTAGCATTACTGGCAGCACCCACCATGAGTCAAGATGTCAATGCTCCACCACCCTCTAATCACCTGTTGGGGAACCATTTAAAGTCTTGCATGTATGTGTTGTGGAAGAGAGACAGTTTTTATGTCAAATGTGTTCTGTAGCTCTTTTTTTTATATCTCTGGATGTTTATACTGTATGTCCTGGTTTGAATATATTTATAATTGTTTTGTTTGTTTGCTTTCTGTCCATCTATTTCTGTCCGTCTATGTCTCTGTGTGTGCCAACTCGCATGTCAGAGTGTCCGTGTGTTGGTTATCATCCACAGAGCGCAGCATTTAATGAGGGAGATGGGAGGAAAATAAATATAGTGCCTTTTGAAAATGATTTCATCTCGTCTTTTTTATTGCCTCTCATTTCCATCCATTTATTGTGTAGCAGAGAGTGTGGAAGCACAGAGAGAAAATTTGAATCATTAGATCCCAGTGTCAACATTAGTTTGTCTCCCTTTATGCCTCTGTTCCTCTTTATTCATCCTCTCACCATAGTTCTGCACTGAGCTCTATATTTTAGGACAACAGCAGTGAAACTATAACTCTTGTCATGGAAATAATGTGTCCTTTTTGTAAAAAAAAACAATGAGTAAAATGCCAATCATCAATGTTTGGCATATACAGTATATTCCTGCTTTCATTTACCTTCTCCAAAGGGGAGACCCCACTGTTTCCTGTCCTATTGTTAATTGGTTTGACATTTCCTTCCTCTGACCTAAAGATATGAAGCAACCAATAAAAGAAGTTGAATGAGAGGAGGGCCGTTGATTTTGATTACCAGCCTGAGAGGTCACGAGCTTTCCACATGTCAGACTGTTCTAATTTCCTCTCTTTCTTCTCACTTCCAGCAGATAAGGTGGTGAGTGCACTTCCTGTTTTAGCACCCCACCGGGCTATGTTTCTGCCTCTTTGACATTGATGCGGTGCTGAATGCAGTTGGCAGGGTCAGAGGTTAGCAGATGAAGTGAGGGACTGTTGGATCCCATCACTTCACACATACACTGTAATTATCTCTCAGTGGAAAGGAAATGACAGAGAAAGTACAGGTCAACAGATAAAATGATCATCAGTTTGGAGAAATACGACACAATAAAAGAAAAGAAAGAAGGAATTTCTTCAACAAAGGTGAACATTTTTTCTCCAGTAATAATTACCAAAGATTACCAACTCGTGCAAAATGTGAGTACTAGTGTAGGCTGACTATCTTAAAGAAGGTGTTTGTTTGCAGTTCTAAAAGAATGATCCAGTATTATACTTTGTTATAGCTACAGAGCTTTCAGCAAGGTTCATTTGTGTAATCAATTAAAGAGAATATATGGACAAAACACCACATTTTAAAGCTTTACAAACAATGGATGTCCCCTTCTTAAATAGACTACTGTATGGTTTGCAAAGGCAAAATGAGTCTTCGATGTATCCATTACAACCATGGATTGCACAAAAACCCAGATAACCCTTAGGTAACTATTTACTAAACCACAGTAAAGAAGGCTCTCAAGTCCTTATTATCATCTAATTCACTGTAAGAGAACAACAGCTATTTACATGGTGTGCTAGACTCAAGCTTTTTCATTTCCATTCCAGAGAGATTACGATTAGAAGATTATGTATGCACGTAGATATAGGGTGTAGGCAACAGGAGTATTTCTTGTAATTAAAGCTGTTCTGTGTGTGAGGTCAGAGCCTGCAACATTAGGGCCATTACCCCAAGGAGCTAAGAATCAATGCAGTGGGAGAGGAGCATTCTTCTTTTCTTTTACTATATTGATTCTCATTTACCTCCACCAATACAACCAGCATCCACTGCCACTTTCCAGTTTGATGAGGGAAAGCATGCACAAAGAGACAGGAAGGCCAACTCTTGGTTTTGGCAAGCACATTTGTCTGTGCGTTTGGATGGGTGTTAGAGAAAATGTAAGAGCAAGTTATTTTAATTATCCTTGCGTTTTTGTTAGTTATTCTGCCCTCTCACCTCACTTTGCCTGACAAGTCGCTAGTCCCGTTCACTGCCAGTTCCCTCTCGTTGAACCCACGTTCTGGCTGCCATACTGCTAAAAGTGAGGGAACATAATGTGAAAGTGCTGTGTTTTGCCTCAAGCCCTTTTTTTGATCTATCCTGCACTCCATTTTCACTTTTCCCCCGAACTCCTCTACCAAGCTGTGTTGTATGTCTACAGTATTTCTACATCCCTCTCTGCTATAAAAACAGGACATAAAAGACACCTTTTTTTATCCTGTTTTTTGTTATCCTTTTTCTCTCACATATCACACACTCCGACACATTTTTCATTACCTCCATCCTACTCCTCTCTCTCAATCTCTCTTGCCATTTGTCTAGGTGTTGGTATAATATACTGTGAGGTGCAGGGATTAAAAGAGTGGGCAGGAGCCTGGGCTTTTAACTCGTCTCTTGGTATATTATATATGACATGTTTTAATGCTGTCTGCTTTGTTCAACAACACCTCAATCTATCGAACAAAGACACTGTAAACCCAAGGATAACAAGCACATACATGTTTCCTCTATATTAATCTACCTTCCTCCATAACAGCAATATTGCAAAAGGGAGTCGTTTTCAATCTCCCAACAAATAGTAATACGACAAACAATCACAGTACAGTTGTCCATACATTGTGGCACATGATCAAGTAAAAGCTGGTAAACTGCAACACCTACCACATACTCTATTTATGGAGAGGGAGATGTAAGGTTGGTGAGTCACTTCATGCAATTTAGTTTGTATATTTTTTCCCTCTTGATCTTATGATTGATGGTCATACAGCATCAGTATGATATTATGAGTATCATCACACATCAAACTGACAGTGAGAAGGGGCTGCTGGGTCCGCCAACAATAATGGAGCAATATTAATAATATTCTTCACAGACACTAGCATTTTTTTTTTTGCACCATTTGTGTTTGTGCACATGTGTATATTTGCACTTACAAGTTTAGAAGAGTATTGCATTTTCCCTGGACCTGATCATGTATTCTCCAACACTGCAGTCCAGAGTCCGGGGACCTTCTACAGAACATTTTCATTTTAGTTGGGAAATAATGGACATTATTCAGTGCACAGTTATCAAATCTCACTTTTAAATTGTATACAACCATCATCACACATTCAGTGACGTGTCCTTTTTTCCTTTTATGCCTTCAAATGCTGTCCATTACATTTGCTCTGTTAGCTTTCTCTCCAGGGAGGACTCTTATAAAAGGTCCGCAGCCCAGGGACATGCTCTGTTAATAGCCCCACTAAATGAAGCCATCCATAATGTTACAGCCCTTCCATACACACAAATACACTCACACATTCTCCTCTGTTCGCCCTAAGACATATTGGAAGCAGAGTCCACTGGGAACCAGATGTAGAAAGGTACATTTGACTGGATAAGAGAGGCAATGATTGAATGAGCGACCTCGGAATGGTAACAGAGACGACGTTGAGTTTGATTAAAGGGTGCTGGGGCTGAAAGACATGCTTAGGTTTATCAGGGCTAGAAGAGTGGCAGGGAATGGACAGGAGTAAAGGTAAAAGTCTTTCTAGATGAGAAAGAGACTGATGGAAGCACGAGCAAGTGTGATGTAGGCTTCTACAAGTAGCGGAGAAATCCTATTTATAAGGTTCACACCTACAGTATGCATATTCATCTAGATTTGTTTGAAATAGTTATTAAATCAAAATGCTAAAAGCATCACAAATGCATCAAACAATCTAATGAGATACAAATAAGATATTTTTGGAAACTTGCTCTGTAAGTTTGACATTGTCGAATTTGTTTCAAAACTTCAGAAATTAACATCAAAGCTGGTTTAAAGCTGAGCATCACTCTGTGGGCATTGTTCCAGCATTGCAGCTGCGTTACGTCACCGAGAGCTGGTTTCTGTTCCTGGTCCTTCTCTGAATATTTCACACTGCCGTTAGCTCCTGGGCTCCCTCCGAGAGAAAGGGAACCATAATGAATAAGTGCACTGCCACATCGCCCTACTTCCCACTACCCTCCCTCTCTCCCTCTCTTCCTCTCTCCCTATTCACTTACAGTATATCTCCCTCTATCTCTACCTCTGTATTCTCACCTACGCAGTTTTTCTTTTTTTTCAACCTCTCGCTCTGTGTCCGTCCCTCGATTCCCTATCTTTTCTACCGCCCTCCCAGTCAGAGCGGTAATGGGTCTGAAAGATGTATGTGATGTAATCCAAACAGACTGCAGATCAGGGATGCCGCTCCCTCTGCTCCCCCCTGCTGCCCCCCCCACCTTCCTCCTGCAGTCTCTATTCAGACACAAGGAGGCCTCTCCTCTGCGCTGCTCTGTCTCTTTGTCTCTGCTGCACCTGTATCTCTCCTTTTTATAGAAATTACTTTTGAACATTTTTCACCTATCTAGCATAGGCCAGATAACCACTGCCTCTATCTTTTTTTAATTTATTTTAATTTAATGTATTCATTTATTTAACAGGGACAGCTCACATTAATTAACATTTCTGTAAATGTGCCAGAGTTAGCCAAGAGGCTATTTTTCATCTGTAGTCCCTGGACAGATTTTAAAAGTCAACCTAAAAGACATTTCATTTTAAACATGTAAATACAAAATACATTCAAAATATGCAACACTCATTACTGGAATACTTAAAGGTGACCTATCATGCAAAATGCACTTTTGTACATCTTTTATACATGAATATATGTCCCCGGTGTTCCAGGGAACTCACCAAGTGTCAGAAAACACAACCCTCTCTATTTTCCTCCATACCCAAATCTCTTAAAAAGGGGCTGCAACGGATCTGATACAGACTGATCCAGATTTGAACACTTCTATGATGTCACAGAAGTGGCGCTACGGCTATTGGGCCAACTCCACCAATCAGGAGGAGACAGCCACGGACATTGCCCTTCGAACGCGCTGGAGACGCTGTCGTACATGTGCCAGGCCTGTAGATGGTGCTGTTCTCACAGAATCAGCCCATGCAAAGACAGTGTTAAATTGAGCGAAATGAGGAATGGCTAAAATGCATGATCTGTTTGGTATTTTGAAAAATAAAAAGTATAAATATTTCTTATATAGGTATGGTCCTACACTATATTATTCAAATATAGCATGATAGGTCCACTTTAAATAAAACAATTTACAAGACAGAACAATAAAACAAAACAAAACAAAAGAACATGTTAAAACACAGGCAGTGGGTTTTAAGGAGCAGAAGATTGGGTCAGTGTTGGCAGAGCTGATTCCTCACTTACCATGTTTTTGAGTTTTGATCGAAATCACCTGAATGTACTCTGGTCTCTGATTGGAGGTGGGATTGAGTTCCATTGCTGAGCAGCTTTAACAGAAAATGAAGACTGAATGAAATAACTTTTTCTGAGTGGAATAATGCAATCTCCTCTCGCTGCACCTCTTGTTATCCTAGTTGCAGTTGTGCGTATGTTAATAGACTGTCTAAGAGGAGGTGAGGCTTCTGTTGTGATTATTAAAAGATTTTCAACGTCACTCTGTTTGACAGTGAAATGTATCCTTTAAGCGTTTCGAAAAGGTGCATTTCTACATTTTGGATAGAATATTTTGGATAATGAATAAACAGTGTTGCTTTTGAAAATGTTAGTGCACGGTTGCAGCTGCTCTGTTGTGGCGGATGATTGGATGGCTGACCTTTTGAACTGCGCTGGCCCTCAGGGCTGCAGGCAGGTGCTTAGCTGATCAAAGGCTGCTTAAACGCTGTGAGCTTTTGTACCTGAATGTATCAGCCTTCTCCTCACTCCGTCTCTTCTCTTACTAACTTCGTCTTCGTCTCAGAGGGGGAAGCAACCAAGTGTGTCTTGTCAAAGAGTGACAGCACTTTTATCTGTTCGAATAAAGACAGGAAAGAGAGCTGGGGAAAAGGAGGGAAATGATGTGGAAACAAAAATGTGTTTATGCAGGGACCAAGATAATCACTAAAGTGAAGAAAGGAAACCAATAGAGAGAGACCAACAGAGAAGGGAAGAGAAAGGGAGAAAGAAAGCAGATATTTCTAAAATCCACATTTGAGTAAAATACGCAGTTAAATATCGACAGTACGGAGTGATAGGTGGTTCTCTTTATTTGCTGCACCTCCTCTTTCACTTCCTCTTTGTTTTAAATGTTGGTAAA
The DNA here is from genome assembly GCF_000735185.1 of Notothenia coriiceps. NCBI lineage: Eukaryota > Metazoa > Chordata > Actinopteri > Perciformes > Nototheniidae > Notothenia > Notothenia coriiceps. Next base: position 111,235 of record NW_011355840.1, read on the forward strand.
GGGCTAACTGTGTAACATTATCGCATCTCAGATAAGTGGATGATTGAGGCTTAACTTAAACCTTTTTCCCCTTTTTTAATCCTTGTCCCCATTTTCATTTCTTTCAAGTTGGTCAACCACTTTCTCTCCATCCTCAAATTCTTTATACCTTTCGCTTTTGAGAGAGATGTACTGAGAGGGATTTCTGAAATGTTAGGTTAAGCTTCTTCGTTCCTTGTCTGCTTTGTCCTCAGCTCCACCCAAAGGCATAACCCACACACTTTTCCTACATTGTTTTAAGCAGAGCTATGATTAACCCACTGAAACATGTTCATTTATTTTTGTGGCAACGAAAAATACATCTATAATTATTATGTAAAATGATATCCATCCATTGCCAAACTAAATTAAAGGTAAACCTTTGACTTCATCGTTCATGTAATATGAACTCCTCTTTTCAGTGGCTTACAGGAATGTGCATTAAACAACAATAAAGCTTTAATATGTAAGCCATGCTCTGTAAATAATGGGGCAATGATGTCCATTACTCTAAATCTGTTGCAGGCCCTGAAACAACTATTATGCCTCAGTAATCTAGTGGCTCATTGTCCTGGTGCAAAGGTCTGAGATAAACTCTGACTCAAGTGGATGCAAACCAACACAATGCTTGAACTTTAATACAGGGCATTGACTAACAGACTCAGCCATTAAAAATATGACAGGCATAAGCTTACATACAAGTTATAACATACAAACTAAATTATGCAGTATTTCTTTTACATTTGCACTTATAATTTCCTCATTACATACTGAAAAAAAACACATTTGTTCATAAAAACAAAGCCTCATTGTGTGCTTTGTGGAAGAAGCAAAACTGCAGTGCTGAACAGATCTGGGTCAAGTGCTGGATGGTGGCCGTATGGCTCTGGAGTTGAGTTGTGGCTTTTTAACAGATTGGATTTATCCCCTCGTCTGTTCATGTACAGGCACTTACTGTAGTTCACATAATGCTTTGAGCGATTGGATTGAAAAGAGTAAAGCTTTGGAGATACAGCTAGAGAACTGGACTACACCTCTCAGGGAAGTTTCCGATCATTTTCAGAGCAGGCACACTTTTAGGCTGACAAACCTTGACATCGCTGTTTGCCATATATTCTTTATTTTATTTTACTTGAAATGGGCTTGTGCACAAGTATACCTCATATTGGGATTTTTAAATATGTCAAGAATATCAACCGTAACACTAACTAACATATTTTTCCCCAAACTGCAATGTGCATTTGCCCGATAATACTTCATATAACCCCGTCTGTTTGTCATTTATTCCTCGTGGGAGATGTTTTTGATCTGGAGATGCAGCACATGGGGTTTTCTGTGAGTGCAGTAAACAGTGTAGAAAGTTGCCAGAACAGCCTATTTGCTGCATTCATATTCTTAGTGTCCATTGAGCCCCTACTTTAGAGCACTCTTGCTCACATTTTGTAGCTTCCCTGTCCTGTTTTCCTTAGTTTATTTGTACTTTTAGCCTGTGATGAAGTGTTTACATCTTGTTTATTCAGGTCTGGCTGTATTAGTGATGGTATCATTCTACTTTAGTCTCCCACACACTCCATTTCAGTTGTTTCAATATGTCAGAACTATTGAATCAATGTGACAGCTGCCCTCAGAGTTACCTTGGCAGAAGATTTCATGACGAGGTTCAAGCAGCAAAACCTTTTTTTCCAACAAAGGACAATTGATTATACACAGTAGCAACAAGACTGTATATAAAGTTTGCCGGCAAGTAAAGCTACAGTATGCCCTTTCTTGTTTCTGTTGACCTTGTTCTTTCACTTTTGTATTCTCAAAGATAAACCAGTACAATGATTATATCTTTTAAAGCAAATCTAAGCTCGCATGTATCTTCTTCTCATCAAGGTCTTAACCTACAAACACATCAACTTTTTATCTTGGACCTGTCAATTATTTGTTAGTCTTATAACAGCACATCTAGATTTACATTTGGATCTGATCAGATGGTATTCTGTTGCTTCCTTTTGTTTTATATTTTCATAAAATGTATATTTCAGAAGTTGTTTAAAAGTAGGGTAGGTAAGAATGGAGAAACCAGCTCGAGTGCGCTAGAATTTGAAAATACACTACCGCAAAAAATCTGCCCCTTCCTTCAGACTTCCTTACAGAGCCCCTCCTCCAACACACACAAACGTTCACATGACCAATGAGGGCACGAGATAAGTTTGTGCACAGATGGAAGGCTGACAGGCAGGTAGGCCATCCAGATATTTTAGCCGCGCCGGCTAAAATGATTGGTCGTGCTTTTTACANCTTTTTGATGTCTTTTATACATTAATATGTGTCCCCGGTGCGTCGGGAAACTCACGCAGCGTCAGAAAATAAAACCCTTTCTCTTTTCCTCCGTACCCAAATCTTTTAAAAACGGGGGTACAACGAACGGATACAGACTTGCTGCAGATATGACGTCAAATCGGCGGCGGACCCACTGAAAGTTGCTATCAGAAACAATGCCTGACGTGTTTGGGACGTAATCTCGTCTCTGTTTACATTAGCAAGCCTCGCTAACACTCAGAGCTAACCTGTTTTAGAGAGCACATGTGTTTAAAAGCAGGAAATAAAAAAAGAAACTCACCTTGTGATAAACCTGCAAGAGCATTTGAGCTCCATACTGTTTCAGAAATAATCCTTGGTGTGGTTTAGAACAGGATGGCGTTTTATCACAGCAGAATTTAACTTTATCTCCGATAGAATTCTGATCAGGCATTAGCTCCGCCTCCTCTTTTTTTTTTTTTTTTAAGCTAAGGACCCAAAATCCGCGTTTCTCTAACAGGGCTGCACAAGAGGGGTATGAGCAGTATGAGGCATGGCTACAATGGGTGATCTGTTTGGTATTTTAAGCAAAAAACTTCACACACATGTTTTGTATAGGTATGGCCCTACAATATATGTTTCCAATATAGCAATAGGTCCACTTTAAGAGGAACCAAGCTCACATCTCTCTCTTCTATTAGGCTACCCTCTGCGCCACTTGGTTCTGTTAAAACAAACACACATTTTCCTAAATGTAGGGTGACAAGATACATTTTACACAGCATCGGTCATTATTTACACACATTGACTGTAACAAATGGGACTGGTATCAATGGGGATGGCAATTTAATAGAAAATCTCTAAGCCATTGTATGTTCGGTATTCTGCTTCAGACTTTAAGTTTCTAGCTTTGTATCTCTTCTCAGGTATATGACATTTCTATTCAGAGACAAACTTTGAATAACTTACCGGTACTTAGTCCTCAAAATGTCCTCATAATCTGTTTCCTTTTAATTAAATCTAACTTGCCCCCCCCCCTACCCCACATGTGAGCGGCAGCTGGTTAGACTGCTTCCTTTTAAGACAAAATCCACATATCTTGCCAAAACTAATCAGCAAAAAGTACACAGATGTACTCAGTAACCCTTTTCAATCTCCCATGATGCTAGCACCTTTCCTAGAAAAACACTTACATACTCTGAATAGAGTGACCTATTTTTCATTTCTCTGTTCATGTGGCATTTACAGTTACTGGAACACTGCCAACACACCTCTCGTGCTCGAAATGTAGAGCAAATCTTAAGATGTACTCCTACCATAAAAATATTTCTTCTAAATCCTTAAAATGATTTATTTTGCAGACATGTTGCACAATGGTGTTTTTCGACACATGAACTCTTGTATTGGCTTTTGTGCATATGCGTGACAAGGCAAGGGGGATTTCTTTAATCATGCTTGTTATCACATTCGTATTTGTTGTTGTTACATTTCATCAACACTAAGGTTTGTTTGTGTTTGTGAACTCCATTCAGTTTGGATTAAAAAGTGAGTTTCTTCTCTTTTATTCAGGAGTTTTTCATCATTCTGCAGAGGAGCTATGAATAGCATTCACTCTGACTGTTTCTCTCTTATTCCAAGCCAAACTCTGCATTGACATAGACAAACTTTGCTATTGATCTGCTGAACCCTGCCCCTCCTCTGATATCCCACAGGAAAATTAAAGCGAGATGAAAAAGCGTATTTCTCTCTTCCTTGGTGTTTTTTTGTCCTCTCTGCACCGCTGCCCCAGACAGCCCTGCAGTAATTTGGAACTTTTGAAAAATGCAGCGTCTTTATGCCATTGTCCTTCTTTCTCTCTGTGTGTCTGTGTGTTAGCAGCCCTAATGTGCGGGGCGTGAGTCTTTTACAACATGTTCAATATTACACCATAGGGCCTCACAACCTGAACAACAACTCAAACGATGCAAGGAGAGATGGAGGGATGTGAAAAGGGTTGGCACTAAACTATCAGCGCAGACTAAACCCATTTGTCTTCTCCCTCCAATATTCACAACACCCCCTACAGACTATAAAACATACACACAAAAACATGCCCACGCACAATAACAAAGAGACATTATATCTTACAAATTACATATTATACATCCCACAGGGGCTGAACCGCTCAGAATGCCAGACACACACCTTTCTCCCCAAGCTATCCTTTGTGTTACAATACATATTGTGCCCCGGAAAGATTTGCGAGAACAACATGGTAACACTTCTGGACTCTAACAAAAATATATAATGTTACTTTCAGAAAGGCCAGAGAAATAGGACTGGAAATACAATTTGGCACACAGCTCATCTCTGAAATGTTGCGGATTACTTTCTGCTTGGCTAATGGATGAAACATAATTTCAATGTAAAAAACAATAAACTGTTGCTTATCATCAGATTCATATCTTTAAATATTTACAAAAAAACACATTTTGTCACTATTAAGTTATGCCTTAATTTGCCTGGATTTGGACAATATCAAAATGGCACAGCACAATCACATCACCATGGTTTCAATGCATTTAAATTATCACAGTTTTGTTCAAAATGTTCAGCTCTGGCAGAATTGAAGATTTAAGAGGATGTCAGGGTATGCTAGCACTGCGCTCAGTGGACACAGACATGGTTCCTGATCAGATCATTCTCAATGCAGACAGACCCGGTGAAAGGCAGGCGGACTAAGGGGAGTGTGTGCTAATATTTGCCCAGTTATCCATTGATCCATGCGGATGAGTGTTGAGGCTTTGTAGATTAAGTGGCCTGCCGAGGGCTCTGTGGAAATCAGGCCGTCTTAACTGGTCTCCGCTTCGAGTGGAATTTAATCTCACTGTCATGAACCTGAGTAATAAAGGTTTTAAAACTCTAGAAAGTTGTAATGTGACTGCATGAATAACAGATGGGTCTGGCTGTCCCTAAATGAAATTAGCCGTCACTGGACTGATGTGTGTATAAGATGTTTAGCTGTGTAAGTTAGCCAACTGACTGATGTCCAGAGATGGCAAAAGTACACACATCCTTTACTCAAGTAGAAGTACAGATATTCGTGTTTAAAAATACTCTGGTAAAAGTAGAAATACTGACTTTACTCAAGTAAAAGTAAAGAAGTATGGGCTTCGAAAGGTACCCATAACTACCAACCGTTTTAAAGAGTAACTGACCTCCCTTTATATGAATAGAACAATAATGTCATTGTTAGTTAATGAATGTTTCGATGCTGAACAACGGCAAAATTACAAAGTTCTCATTGGTCCCTCTTCTTTAGAGAAGACCAGGAAATGATGGATACACGGATTGTGTTCAAATCAATAGGCACACAATGTCTGTAAATAATAAGGATCACGCCACCAAACACAGATTGAAACTAAAGTAACAAACCTGTTTTGAAAATGTAAGAAGTAGAAAGTACTGGTATAAAAATGTAAGAAGTAAAAGTAAAAAGTTGTCAGAAAAATAAGTAGTGGATTAAAAACTGATTCCAGAAAAATGTATTTAAGTACAGTAACAAAGTATTTGTAATCCACTACTTCCCACCTCTGTGATGTCTCCAGTGGTTTTTGTGTAAATGTTCATAAACACTGATCATTTGAAAAAGCTTATTACTCTTCATTTCATAGTGCAAGAGCTGCCCATGGGGTAAATTACCATGGGAGATGTATGTTTATTGTGTTTTCCACTTAGTGATATCACCAAAGGGGGTTTCTATTATTGATGATGTTTCAACAAACACTGTCTTGTTTTTACACAGGATCACTTGCCTAGCAATAAACATGAGCACCATTTGTATTCCAAGCTCAATAAACACATTGACGGGCGAATGGTCAAGTGTGTAAAGGCCAAAGTGTCTGGCCCATAGGGAGCGGGACACGCTGTTAATACAATACACAAGATGGCAGCCTGCTGGGGTGGTGGATATCAGGGGCGAATGGGTTAGGTCTTTATTTTTCCTGTATGGTGGCTAATATTCCATAAGTAGTGAGTTTGTGTTTGTGTATGTGTGTGTACTTCTGTGTGTGTTTGCGTGTGAGTGTTGCAGTGTTTGTGCGCAGGATGTAAAAGCAGGACAGACGCTGAGTACCTCTCAGCTCTTCTCATTCACATGTGTTCCCCAGAGATGCATGTAGGCCTGTTTTAGAGTGTGGAGAAAGAAGCCAGAGAGGAAGCTGAATAAAGCGCTGTGAGGCATTTTTTTTAACCCTTCAGTCTGAGATTACATTGTAAGCAGAAAAAAAGAGCCTCGTATTTGTTCTAGTCTCTTAGCTGACTAAGAGGAGGCAGTCTGACTGCAGTGGGTCCCTTAATTCTAATTGTCTGTGTTTCCCCTCATTCCCTTTCACTCTGTTGCCAATAATCACTTTTTCTACTCTGCCTGCCAAGTTTCCCTTTTCTCTCGCCCACCTGAGCCCAACACCTCTTTGAGCAGTAAGTTCCAGGAAAGAGGGCCAGGATACAGTCTCCAACAGTCTGTCACGAGTTCTCCCCTGCTGGGAGATACCTCACACAGCCTGCCTGTCTGCTCTCCGAAAAGTCATGATTTACCCCAGAGATAGTTCTGGAGGGGGCTTTTTGCGGCATTATCTTTATTTAGAAAGCTGGGGACTTCCGTATCTCTTCTCTACTGTACCAACACACATATTGAAACACAGCTGGGTGCACAGACAGACAGAAAACCACATTATTCTCTTGTTTACAACTGCAGGCTGTTCTTGATAACCCTCTCCCCACCACTAGATGGCCTATTATCTCACTTCAGTGAAATGACCTGACAGCCAAGGACAGCTATGTAATATTCATGAATGAAAATATAGCCTGATGGTTGTGTAGTGTTTAATAATGGGGAGCAGAGATTTTGTTTTATTCTCAACTTTTTACTGAGACAGAGCATTTTTCACATATTTGATGGTGTTTGACGGCTGTTACCCCATCAGGCCATGATAAAGGAGCAAAGGTGTGTAAATGTAAACAAAGGTTGGATGCATTTGTCAAATTGATTCGCATCCCGGCAAAGTTTTAAAAGATACTTCCAAAAATGAAACTGTTTATTAATAGATAATAGGTTGTATATAGCTGTTGTAATTCAAGATTTCAATACTGTATCACGTACAGACCACAATGCCTCTTATAAGAAATCATTAAATAACTGATAACAGAACAGGCAAGACAAATCTTGAAAAACAGTAGCTGATGCAAAAACGAAACTTGGTTCATACATTTATATCCCCTTCAGGATGAACTGTCATCAATTAACTTTTTATCTAGCATCATCATCAAGTCAGAACATTTATTTTCAAGTATTGGAAATACACTACTAACTTCCTACAAACTATTGTCATTCCCATCATAATTAACAATTGTTAACTTGCTATCACAGCTTATTTTTTGCACCTGCTTTAAACCTGCTAAATTGTAACTTGTCTGACATTGTCATCATAGGCAAGTTAGCATGCAGATGTTAGCAATTACCTCAAAGCACAGCTGTACATTATCACAGAGCTGCAAGTATTTCTGTAGACTTCTAGAAAAATGCTATTAGCAAATTACCATTAACCCAAGCGCAGGATGTTATTGGTGTAGGATAACTTCTTCAAATCCCTTGTTTTGTCGAACAAATTGTCCGTCACTCAAGCCTATTTATTGTTTCTGTTATTAACAATGGAAAAAGACGGAGAAATTAGGCAAATCTTTCCAATCCTCCTCAAACTTGAAGAAGATACAAAAAAAATGTGTATCCATGAATCAACTAATCCTTTCAGCATAATGCATTCGGACAAATTATGTTGTATTTACAATCATCATGGTCATTCTTAAAATGTCATTCAAAACATGTTCAAAGCCAGCAGAGAGCAAAGCAATGGAAGGGGACACTGCTTCGTTATCTGTGTCCACCAATTAACTCACATCCCCCCCACACTGTCACAGAGAAATGGATAAATACACAAAACATACCCGCACACATACACAACAGAAAGCTGTAGTGTTATCTGCAATTAGGGGAGTATTTAACATTGTGCTGATGGTAGCAGTAATGACTGGAGTATTACTATATTAGTATGCAGAAGCTGTGAGTGATTTGTTCTGGAACGCTACCTTGCATTGTTAAACCGAGAGAGAATAAAGTGCCTTTCTGAGTTATTTTCACGGCGTCTTTGTTTCTCTCTCTCCCTTCTCTGTCCGAATAACTCCTGTCCCTTTTTCTACTTTATTTTTCATCACATTTTTTTCTCATTTTCAATTTCTTCGCTCCATTCATTCTCTTTCTAATTCCTTTATGTTTCTCTCGTCGTGCTGAAAGCTTTTCATCCCCAGATAATTATAAAAACATGTTTTCTAAGAAAGGTTCAATACATAGTACTAGAAACAGATATTTTTCCTTACGCCCTTAACGTCTTTGTATACAAGCAAAAGCCCAAGTAGATCATCGTAACCTTGTCTTTCATTTCAGCAATCACTTTGTGAGAGTAGAATACTTAGTTTTGTATAGTCGTTCCTTTTACCCTTTCATTTCTTTCTACTTTTTTCCTCCCCTTGCCCAGATGGAGTGACTCATCTGATGTGTTGAAGTCCAACTTTTAACCATGCCACATGGCCTTCCAATCACAGAGAAAATGAGGCAAGCTCGGTCCAATTTGGTACACTGCAACCATTCATCTCCTTAAACCGGGAAGGAGTGGTGCCACAGACGTAAACCAGGAAGAAGAACAGTTACACAAAGGAACAAAACAACAGAGGGAGGGAGAAAGCTCCACCTACAGATAGAAAAGATGTTGAGGCAGTCTTAGACTCTGAAGGTGTACAGACACATGAGTTAACCAGTCCCTAGTCCACTTGTTCTTTTCAATGGTCATTCTGTTACCTTCAAAGTATGCCACCAATAAAAGGAGCTATAGAACTAGCCCCTGCATAATCCTCTTAAAACAACATTGTTACATCGGAGGCATCACTGGAAAGACCCACATATTTTTCTGTCCCACTCCTTCACACACACACACACACACACACACACACACACACACACACACACACACACACACACACACACACACACACACACACACACACACATACACACACAAACAGATTCCCTCCCTCTCTCCCCCTTCAGTGACTCATCGTTGATGTGTCAGAGCCAGATCGATATTGGGTGTCTCTTCCACAGATAGAGAGGCAGGCAACGAAAACCTTTAGAAAGGGGAGACATTTAGGCTATGTCTTCTATCAAGACTGCTAATATGACCTTTGACTCATTCATCTGGGGGAAGCAACCCTAACTAATAAACAAGTGAAAATCAAGAGTTAGAAAATTGCTTTGTTTTAAGCCTGAAAATAACACACCTTTGACATTAGAGTGAGTTTTAGAAGAGGTTTATTAGCCCAGGTACGTGATTTTTTTTCACTTTATTCTTTGAGCAATAAAATAGGTTGTTAGTCAGCCACTTTTCAAACGAACCATTTCAGGTGCTCCTATCAAGAGAGAAATATATTTCCTCAGTGTCTTCCAAAATGACACATATGACTACTACAAACATAATTGATATGAACCTTTCCTGTCACATCTTGGTGAAGATGTTGGTCATGCAAGACACCAGTTGATCAGTTTGACTGTGGGGGGAGTAAAACAACGAGTTGCATGCTGTGTATTAACTTATGTCAGAGCTTAATAACCTACAAAACACGGACGTACATGGTTTTCAACTAATATTTATAATACGTTTCCTAAAATGATTGTCTATTGACAGTTTTGACAAGGGCTGATATGTTGTACTTTCAGTGTTATAGAAGTATTTGCTTTATGGCTAGTTGTTTCATTGTAGTTGCACTTATTCGTTCATACTGTATGCAGTAGCATGTTAACATCTTTGTCTCACAATTCACACCTGGCTGATTACACAAAAAAAACATGCAATCTAAGATTGACACAACATTTATTGAGTCAGTTCATCCCTCTGCAATCTAATGTACCTCAGTGACTGCCTTGCCAACCCGGTGGTACATCTCCTACTGAAAGAAACAATGTCCTCGTATAACCAGCTGCTCACACTCCCTGGTGTGTGTGTGTGTGTGTGTGTGTGTGTGTGTGTGTGTGTGTGTGTGTGTGTGTGTGTGTGTGTGTGTGTGTGTGTGTGTGTGTGTGTGTGTGGTGCAGTTTCTTAAAAATTGATAGGGCTCTTTGCTTTCAGTTTTAATATATTTAGATTTTGTTTTAACCTTTAACCAGTTATCAGGTTATAAAGTATGAAAAAACGAAGAAAATTAAACTAGCTGCTACAAGAGATAAGTACAGTATTCTCTTCCATCCTTTAAATATTTAACATTTCCAAAATATGATTTTTGATTTTCAAAGATGTTGTCAACACCAAAAACATTTACATAAATCTGAGAAAGCCTTTCCGAAGACAACCTGCCCCGTTTTTTTCTCAACCAGGAAACCCTTATTTGCTTCTCTTTGCCTTTTACAGTGAGTGACCACTGGATTATCAATTATTACATTCATGCCTGATTGGATGACAGTTTAACAGAAAAGCCTGAGCAGGGTTGGCCGCATGGAATATTCTTCTAATTGTCAGATTCAGAAAAAGTTCACAGCAGTTTAAGTGGATATTATCACACTTCCTGTTTGGTTAAAAAAGAGAAAGATAATCGATTCTGTTTCTCTCTTCCACTGGTGTCAAAACGTTCTGTCTCCAGTGATTATGCAGCACCTCCGCCTTTTAAACTGCATTACACTAAACTTGATTGGAGAGGCTGAAAGGCATAGAGCAGTTTTCACAGAGCGTGAGAAAGGGCGTGAAAGTGTGGTGGAGGTTTAGTCAGAAGAACGTCATAACAAGTATAGGGAGAGTGAACCCTGGATATGTACTGTGTGGTTTTCCTCACAGGTTTCAGATGCGACTGTTCATCAGTAGACCTTTTCAGAAAGATGAAAATCTGCTGAATCATCATCACATCATGGCCTTCTTTTTTTTAGAAAATCATCTATGCCTCACATGATGCAGCTTCATAGAGCTGGAGCCTGAGAGACAAATCACGTCACTGATGGTAATAACATACAGTAATCTCATTCATGTACAATAATACAATACAGCTTTATTTATAGAGCACTTTAAACCTCCAGACCAAAGTGCTGTGCAGGCAAATAAACAAAACAAAACATACAGAAAGTAACACAGCTCAGCTCACACACCATAAAACAAGTACAAGTAAAAACAATAGACAATTTAAAAGCAATAAAAGCAACGCTCTAAAATATGTTAATACGCTAAGGAGAAGAGGTGGGTTTTAAGAAGCGATTTAAAAGCAGGCAGTGTGGCGGCCTGTCTGATGTGCAGGGGCAGATCGTTCCACAGTGTGGGAGCCGCTACACAGAAGCAACGGCCCCCTCTGATCTTTGACTTGGTTCTGGGCACGTTCTGGAGCAGTTGATCCGCTGACCTGAGAGGGCGGTTGGGCATGTAAGGGTGTAGCAACTCAGAAAGATATGGTGAGGTCATGCCATTTAGGGATTTAAAAGTAAATAAAAGGATTTTGAAATGAATCCTAAAATGTATTGGCAGCCAGTGGAGCGAAGCCAAAATGGGGGAAATGTGGTCATATTTCCGTGTGCCAGTTAAAAGCCTTGCTGCGGCATTTTGCACCCACTGCAGACGAGCGAGGGAGGACCTACTGACCCCCATGTAGAGAGTGTTACAGTAATCCAGCCGAGTGGTGACAAAGGCGTGGATTACTGTCTCAAACGGCTGTCTAGAGAGAAAAGGTTTTTACTTTGGCAAGCTGCCTCAGGTGATAAAAGCTTGTTTTTAACACAGACTTAATCTGACTCAAGTTTTA
>NW_011355840.1:123424-145851 GCF_000735185.1 Notothenia coriiceps
CCTCCACCCACCCTTCTGGACTTTGTTTTTGGGACGTCTGGGATCCGTCCCTTGAGGGGGGGGGTTCTGTCACGGTATTAATGTCATGTCATGTTTTTATGTCTAGGTTTCGGTGTGTTGTTCTCCCTGTCATGTTTTCCTCATGTTTATTGTCTGGTCCTTTTCCGTGTTTTTCCTCCTATCGTTAGTTTCCCTGGTGTGTCTAATTGTCTGATTATGTTCACCTGTGGCCCCTGTGTTTTCTCCTCCCTCCTCACCTGTGTCTTGTTGTGTGTGATTAGTCTTGTGGGTATTTAAGTCTGGGTTTTCTGTCTGTCTTTGTCGGTTCGTCTTTTGTATGTGACTGTGTTCACCCTGGAGTGTTTTGTCCATGTATCTTGATGAGAGCCCTTGAAATAAAGGTATTGTCATTGTGATCTGCGTTTGGGTCCTACCTGCTTCACTCTCCTACTCACCAGCCCTGCAGTGGAAAACAGAGAAGGGAGGGGGGAGACAGAAGAAACCAAAACTAAACAGAATCATCACAGTTTCAGTGCTGAGCATAGTTTTAAAACCAGATTGGAAAACCTCCAGTATATTGTTCTCTTCCAGAAAAAACACGATTTGACTGTAGACAATCTTCTTCAGGATTTTTGACCGAGCTGTGGGATCCAGACTGGGTTTTTTAATACGAGATTGCACTACTGCATGCTTCAGGTTTTCAGGGACCTTCCCTGAGAGCAGACTGCTGTTTATAACTGCCAGCACAGATGGTCCAACAGTGGGGAAAACCTCTTTAAAAAGTTGAGGTGCGACAGGGTCATTTGGAGAACCAGAGGGCTTTAACTTGGAGACAATCTCCTGTACAAAAGACAGAGCTACAGGCTCAAACTGATTAAAGACAGCAGAGCACAGTGCACGAACTGAGGGGTCATTTGCAGGAGCAGAGATTTGAGCTCTAGTGGAGTTTACCTTATTAATAAAAAAGTAAAGAAACCTTCTCTTTGCACCTATAATCAGTTGGTTTCTATCTTCTTCTTATTCCGTGCCTATAGAATATATACATGCTGACACACACACACCCACACAATCACACACATATTCACCTACCGCACCTCTCATTTCTGCAGTGCTGGCAGGGCTGAACCACATGCCATTGATCTGCTCTAGTGATTGATTGCAGTGGCTGAAGGCTTTCAGTCACTTTTCTTTCACCTTCAAATGCACTCATTTGCACATCCCTATGCTGCTGTGCATACATGTACACATATGCTAAGTTTGACTGTGCATTTCAGTGCAATTTACCATGCAGAGACAAGCTGTTGGGTGGTTAACAGCTTTCAGTGAGTCTAGACCTTTGCAATAATTTGGATGATGAAGAGTGTAATTTATTGTACATTATGTGAGCTGTAGAGCTGTGCCGGGAACTGGTACAAGTAGATAATACCTTTTTTTTTGCTGCATATTGTTTCTCACCAAATGTTGTCATGTTCCACTGATCAAGGCTAAAAGCCGCAGAGGCCAGAGGATATGGCTTCAGCCCAATGGGTTAATGTAACAGACTTATCTCAACCAGAGAAGATAACATTCCATTCATTCCTGTTTATGGGAAAATAGAGGGCAGGGGAAGGTGGATAGCAGAAGGCTGAATGTGCATGTGATTTGCCACAAACATGGTTAAGATTCCTGATAAAACACAACTGTCTTCCTCTTGAGCTGATAACATCACAGCTGCAAAAGTGTGTCCTAGTTTTCTATAAGGGATCAAAGGTTAGCCCGGGAGGTTGTATTAGGTTCTGCATTAGTGTGCTGTTCAGAGTTCAGGTAAGGTTGTACATTTGCTTGCCTGATTTATTTATTTATATGTTTAAACAAACATGAGGATGGAAAACAAATCAATTTAAAGCTTTTTTGAAAGATTTTGGACAAAGAGTGCTGCATCATGCACATGCAAAACACGGATGCTTCATCTATCAAGCTAAGGTGTCAATCAATACTGACCTTTCAGACTTTTCCACAACAGTAATCCCTGGCTCCAGGCCACCCAGGACCTGACTCGTATGAACTCATCAAACAACTCCCTGTCGCTTTGCCTTTCTCTCGCTGTCTTTCTCTCTTTCCATGCCTCCTCCATCTTCTCATCTATGTGATTGATGTTTGGCTCAAAGTCCAGTTCTCTCTCTGTCTCCTTCTCTCTGTCTTTTAACACCCTTCTCTGTTACCTTTTCTCTCCCTTCTTCTCAGGGCTATCCCTGTTTTTAAAAAGCATGATAATACCAAAATAGATTTTTTATTTGTTCTTCTGCACTTCATCTTGCTGCCACCAGGTACAGGTTTGGTTTATAATGGCCTAAAGCACAAGCAATCATTTATTCTGATGTCATCTGGGCCCAGGAGTTCAAAACTTTTAATCTCAATCAGATCCGATCCGATTTTGAAATCCCATTTTTTGTGATCCAGGATCAGACAAGTCGGCCAGATTTTGTCCCTGGAGTTCAAAGCAATTCAGGATAGGATCAGCCTGATCCAGATTACGATTTTTCAAGATGACTAGATCCTGAATATCAGTGCTTTAGTCGCGGTTGTCCGCCATCTAGTGGACATGAAAAATAATACAAGGAAGACAAGAGACCACATTGCAGAGACATCTATAATGTTTAATTATATTTTTTTATTTGAAAGGTGATGAAAGATGATGGACTTTTTTTTTGTTGAAGATATTTCTACTTTAATCTAAATTACATTTGTGATTGACAATCTTTGCTGTGATACTTTTATGAGCATAAACATTTATGTCATCAACATTTGGTTGAAAACAAAATAGGCCACCACAAACGTGAGCAAAAATGGAAAAAATAAAATGTATTTCCCATGAAGGCTAAAAATTGTGTATTATTTCAGTTAACAAACTTAGCCATCTTATTTAAATTGAAACATATTTTAAAATAAATTGTACAGTACATTTTGCTCTGGTAATCCACTGGAAATCCAGCCCTTTGGTGGGATCAGGATAATCCAGTTTTTTGGGATCAAACTGATCCCAATCCTGTGTTGTCGGTTTGAACTACCCATTTTGAAGATTTGATCCAGATTAAAGCTTGGATTGGATTTCCTGATCTGATCGGATATGAAAGTGATCCTAATCCTGTTTTTTGGTTTTGAACTCCCCAAAATCCAAATCTGATCTGATCAGATAGGGATTAAAAGTTTTGAACTCCTGGGCCCAGATGATCAAATATTTACTGTGTAGGCTTGAAAAAAGGGCTGAGCTGTACCCTCTAGCATTTCATGTTTCATTGGTAGGGTTATAGTTACATTTTATGTACTGTATATCATTTCATTTGCATTTGTTTTCAATTCAAGTGTTTATTATCGTTTTAAATGTTTCATTTAATGTTTTTCCAATTATTCAAATGAACTACCTCTAAATGTAATTTAAATCCACTGTTATTCTCTAGATTAAAAAGTAAAATTATCTTTCATCAGACATATCTGTAATATCTGATATAGGTATACAATTAACTTTCACGTTTATGTTTAAAATATTATTTAATAAAATAATATAAACTGGAATATTACTTACAGTTTATATCGTATAATTTCAATGATCAGTTCCAGTATCAGTTTGATTAATGACTTTTCTATAAGATATACAAAACACTGTCCCTTGGCCTTCTTGGTTAGGTCTAAACTCAACCGCTGTTGCCCGGTCGATCGCTTCGCAGTGCTAACTGCCAATCCGTCTGCGACGTGCAGAAAACTTAACCTATGCGTGATAACCTCTCCGTCTCGATACATCTCGATCGTTTGACTTGAACACTTAACCCTTGGCTCGATTAAACACACATCCTAAATATCCGTTCGACAAAAAAAAAGTTGGTGTTTACCGACTTCCTCCTCTTCTCTAGCTAAACCAGCGGTCTATATAATCGTCCCCATCCCGGGCTGGCGGTCAAAGTGTCCCTGCTTGAAAAGTCTCTTTTCGATGCTGTAGCACTCTTCCTCTCCTGCCGATTGGGCCTGCGAAGTCGGCTCGAGTGTCGCGCCGCCTTTACCAAACAGGCGGTGAAAGTTTAGTAGTGTGATCCGCTCGCCCGATGGGGGTTTGTTGGTGCCGGACCGAGTTGTCGGCAGGCTCTCCGCTCGCCGTTTAACCATGACGCAGCCCTTACAGACGATAAACGTTGACTAGCTAAACCACAAACCTCGGTGTGACCTAAACGTTGTGAACTCAACAGATTGGTTCCGTCGTTGCTACTGTGGTTTCGTGGCCGACCCGTGAATGTTCGTTACCACCGAACAACTTTTGGAAACCCCTGTGGGCTCACTAGACACTCCTCCGAGTTGCTTGTTCACGCCGCCCTGCTTCGCGCCTCGAGGTGTTCTTTCCACTTGTTTTTATCCGCCTCAAACTTTTCTGACTAACGTAACACAGGACAAAAACCCATTGTCCTTGAAAGGGTTAAATCCCCTGTTCGTACTTTCGACGGCTCAGGTCTTTGTCTCCTTTGATGCACCTCGAAGAATTTGAGAACTTGCTGATATCCGCTCTCCTTTGCTTCGTGTGCTTGCTGTTCAATGCGATCTCATAGGTCCCGAAAACTCAAACCCGGTCCGTCTGTCTGGACGGAGGCGTAGTCTTTGGTGTACTTTTCTCCTTTAGACCGCGTAAAAGAGGAAACGACGTCCTTCTCCGCGTTGTTTACTTTGATAGTAGGCAACGGGTAAGTCGAGACGGACGGTAGGGGAGGTCCTTTAGAGGTAGGGGAACAGACAGCAGTGACGTCGAAAATATAGGACCAATGTAGTGTGACAGCGAAAAGTGTGTGGCACGCTGCAGCTCTAATACATTTTATGTTTTGCTGACTTAAGATGTCACGCGATTTAACACTATATACACGGCCAGCTCTGCTTCTCGCTACAGTTTACCTCTGTAATGTATATGTGTTTGTGGGAGCAAGCGACAAATAGAGCCAGCTCGTCAGTTATAGTGTCTAGGACCATATTAAGCATACAAACGGAGAGTAGTTCGAACGTAGTAGAATAGCTGTTAGAGAGTCGCTCATAAGAAGCGCGTGCTGTGGTTGCACTACAGCTTGTGCCGTCAGACGCAAACTCGCAGTCATACACGAGAACCTATTTGACAATATCCACGCTTCCCGTGCTCTACTCCACGGAATACTTGTTAACATACAGAAAGAAAAGATAAAAGGCAGAGCAGAAAAGACGCATACACGCTATAATCCTTCCCACACTGTTACCTAAGACCCTTACTTCCTAACCACTTTCCACATACAACGTATACTACTCTCGCCGCTCTGCTCGACCCGTAAACGTGTAAACCGTTATACGTCGAGTGTGTGCACCACGTAGCGTTCGCTCCTCGTGGGTTCTTATTTTCCATATACCACTGTTGGATACGAATAAGCTCACCACACAAGATAACACCGCTTTGCGATGGTGTACCTTTACGGATGATATAGGCTCTACTGTCTCTGCATGTGTCATACTCGGATTCGACTATACCCTGTCATGTGCTACGCAATGTTACCCCGGACGATTTGTTTCGAATTATACCTAGGTTTCTGGTATAAGTAATCGAGACTCGGAGTTAACCGAGAGAAACGCTCGTCGTAAAAAGAGGTCCTAACTGTGGGATTCGCGGTGGCGTTACTGTGCTACTTGTTCATAGTTGCTTGGCGCTCTGGTAAGGTGTATTCAGGCTTAACTCGTAGACGCGCTATGCCCGGGCGCGACCGCGTTATGTGATGCCTAGATGTCTCTCCACATATAACTGCCTGCAGATTCTCTCGCTACGAACATCGTCTTCTCTCAAGAGGGATGTGTTCACGGTCCTCCTCTCAAACTGGTAGGTTATAGTAGCTGCGCTTTTTGTGGACATGTTGACTCCTCGATACATCCTCCCCTATCCTCTGTTCTAATACGACGAGGCGCGACTGCCTGTACACATCTTTACCTTGTGTTAGGAACCCTAAAACTATACATCTCTAAACAAACACCAACATGATACGTCATCGTCGTGATAGTTTCGCGCGAACCGCAAAAGTAAATTTCGCTCAGTAAACTAGTACAATCAGCGGTTGAAGATACAGTACATTCATGGGTGTGCTAAGCCCACTACTCCTCAGTAATTTGTTTGTTACAACGTTTCAATGATACCTACTAAGATAGACATAAACTGATTCACTCAACTCTGCGTCAGACTCAACTCTCGTGCTCTCTTATGTCCGCCTCTCTTCCCCATGTCAAAGCAGTCTAGATGCGTCACCTCGTGTCAGCTGCTGTCGTAAGTTGTAGCTTTGCGCAGTCGTGTACTTCAAGTGCTAGAGGGCCCTCTATGTCGCGGTAGCAATCGTAATCGTTGTACTCCTTCGTCNTTTAAATGTTTCATTTAATGTTTTTCCAATTATTCAAATGAACTACCTCTAAATGTAATTTAAATCCACTGTTATTCTCTAGATTAAAAAGTAAAATTATCTTTCATCAGACATATCTGTAATATCTGATATAGGTATACAATTAACTTTCACGTTTATGTTTAAAATATTATTTAATTATATATCGTATAATTTCAATGATCAGTTCCAGTATCAGTTTGATTAATGACTTTTCTATAAGATATACAAAACACTGTCCCTTGGCCTTCTTCTCATTGTTGCTAATGTATCAGGTATCCCTATCGTGAACTGTCATGTGCTGAGGTCTTTGATTTTGTCATCTGCCCACCCTCCTTCCCCTGTATCCCCTTCATCAGGGCTAATAATAATAATAACATCCAATTAGCACTTTTTAATGACCTCATCACCCGAAGAGGCCCAAATGCTGATTGGCTAATCAAAAATGTTCATGTGAGAACTTTATGTGTCTGATGTCACAATCTCTTCAAACAGTTTTCTTCCCTGGTGGCAGATCTTCCTCTCCCTCTTACAGTAGTTTAAGTTTTGTGTATTTGGATTTCCTGATGCAGGGGGATACAAACTCTCTCAACTGGTACCGTTAAACCTCTGTGGAGCCCAGGGGGGGCAGACAGAGCTATTCGGCCTCCACTGGTTCTGCTGTTTACTTTTATACTCACACGCGTCACATGAACACACACTCACATATGTTTTTGCCAATTGAACATTACCAACTGTTCTTCCCATCAGGCCTTGGCAAACTGACCATCTCTCTCAGATATAGTGAGGCATTTCCACTGAAGTATCACAAACACACACAATAAATCTGTTCTGGGTGTTGTCCGTGCACATTTGTGTGTTTGCATGTGCACACAGTCTCTCAGTCTCCATGCTATCACCTCCTCCTTCCATCAATCATTGTCCACCCTCTAATGAGGAGGACGAAGGAACAGACTCATTAAAGCACCTCATTCTCCCAGCAGTATAGAGCCAAGTAAAGAATGAGTGCTAGGGGGAGAAACTCTAAGATTGTGGTAATGAAATAGAGAGAAACAGATTAACATATGGAGTGGAGAAAAAGGGTGTGACAGAGGCACTGCCGGCAAAAGAGGCGCCGTAGATTCAACAGTAAGTCAGAGGTGGAGAGGATGGACAGAGACATAAAGGGCTGCAGTGACAGACAGACAGAGGGAGGGATGGAGGATTCCTGGGAGGGGATGGCAGGCAGAGCTGATGGGGGGGGCACACGGATGATAGTTTCATTTGTGCAGGCCTCTTCCATGGCAAATGGAGAAAATGCCCAGATTTCCTCTTTTCATGTGTTTCTGATGCGGAGCCAGTCTGTCTGCCTGGCCAAAACTCAAAAGCCCTGTATTTACTCTACACTTCTCGCTCCCTTCCTCTCTCTCTTTGTTCAGTTTTCTGTTCTCCTATCATCATTCTATGTGAGTCAGAGGCTTTTTGAAAGCTACTTTAAGCCCCTCATGCTCAATGTAGGCACAAGGTTTTCATCTTGTTTCCTACAATCTTATCAACCACATCATTGATGTACCCTATTTTCCTATTTGTGACCACACTGTATCATTGTGCTCCCAAACTAACAGCACTGTTCACGTCTTCACATTGTTGGCTTAGTACATTTTTAAATGTCCTACCTTTTTATCTGCTTTATTGCTTTTTGGCTTTTATGTTGCTATTCTCAGGCCTCTGTTTGTCTCACATTTGGAGTATGTGACAGGGCTGCTGTTTGTGTTTGTGTGTATGGATGGGAGATGAATACACACTGATCTGGATGAATGGCATCAGGCCCAATGCCCTGTGGAAGACAGAAACACTGTGTTAAAGGATTAACCGCTGTTTAAGCCTTCATGTATGTCTGAGGCTGCTTCACTGTTTGTTTGTGTGTGTGTGTGTGTGTGTGTGTGTGTGTGTGTGTGTGTGTGTGTGTGTGTGTGTGTGTGTGTGTGTGTGTGTGTGTGTGTGTGTGTGTGTGTGCAGCAATGTCTGCTGGTAGCAGATTAGTTAGAAGAATGAAAACAATGGCCAAGCTTTACGCAAGGGAAGCAAAAAAGATGAGGAAAGGAATACAGAAGGGCAAATGTAGAAATGATAGAGGGAGGAGTAATATTGAGTAGTATTTGAGAACGACTAGATAGGAGAAGGGCAGGTGTTTAATAGGAATGAAAAGTAGAAACCATTCAGGAAAGATGAGGAAAAAATAGGTTTTATGAGATTTGGAATTAGGAAACTCAAGGAACGCAGCCTGAGTTTCAGTCGGAAGTTTAGAAAGCTGTATGTGCATGCCCTTTTGGGAGATGAATGGACAGATGAAAGCATAGAATGCTACAGATGTGGGCTCAAGTATCTGTGAGGCAACAGTTGGAGTGCCTAGGCTTCGCCCCTCTCTCTTTTTCAGTCCTATACTTAAGCAGCCTGTTAATTATTTGGGATCCAACATTATCAATGTGCTATGCATGCACACACGCACAAACGTCATTTACATTCAGAAACCCATAGTGTGGTACATGTGTGATAGATTTGTGTTAACACCAATGCCACACACAAACACACACACACACACACACACACACCTTTTTGCCATAATCCATCAGGGCTGTCCCCGGTGTGTCCTATTCTTGCCGGTGGCCAGCAGGTGTCACATAGTGAGGCAACTTGGCTCATGCTGAGCTGTTGGCAGGGGACCAGGCTGTCCCCATGTCAAACACACAAACACTGGTGCATACAAACACTTTGCTTGCAAAAAAATATACACCCACCACTGTACACACGGAAAGTGACACTCACACAGCTGCTGGCATGCTTCAGCTTTTCTGACAGGCTGACAGAGGGCTGCTGGCTTTACACCCACACAACTTTGCAACCTACTGGCCTAAAGTCCATCAATCTCTGTAGCATAAAACATAAGCATGCACATAAGCCCACTGGCATACATTACTGTACATGTGAAGAGGAGAGTAGAAAGAAGCATTGTTCTAGTGCTATATAGATTAATATAGAGTAATATAGAGTTATAACTGTCCCACAGTACCTCCCAATCAGTGAGCTTTATTCTGAGCTTGTTCCAGATGTCTAACCCACATCTCTGGTTGAGAAAGCTGTGTCCTTTGAAAGTGAAGCTGAGGGTGGTAACCTTTCAAAACTGTCCCAGGGCGTTAGAGCCTAACACATGTGGTGAAGTAACAGCTTTTAAATCTGAGCATCTTTAAACGTTGAATGTATAGCAGAATGTTTTTTTCCTTGCAGCTTTATAGAAAAGGTTCTAATTTATCATCTTGTCCATCTGGTACTTTAGGAAATGGGTTGCAAGGATTTGGTGCTTATGGTTAGGTTTTTTTAACACCTTGATGGATGATTCATTTGAATAAAAAGCTGAGAGGTTTTCTCTTGACTGCAGCATGATTTTGAATTCACAGCCAAAGTGAAACAATAAATACTAAACAGTTTACCTGAGAGTCTTATCAACGACTAATGTAGCTCTTGTGTTGAATGAAAATGGCTTTGAGAGGAGAGTAAGCCGTTATAGATATTGGTTTGGGCTTAAATAAAATAAATAGCAATTAAGACAGAATACTAGACTATCGGCATAAAATGAAGACCTGCATTTGTTGGTGTGTTTGGTCAGGTCATTAGCATTATGTTTGGTTTACAAGTTAGTGCAGAAGAGGACTTTTTTCTCAGAGGCCAGAGGTACATGTTAGCCACAGTATAAATGCACTGTAGATAAACATTACTGATGTTTGTTGCTCCCTCTGGCTACATTACATTTAATGTTTTTACTGCACTTGTAAGCTAATATTGTGTCTCACTGTTAGAAAACCCTGAGACCTGTTTTGCCCAGTGTATGATAACATGTAAAAAAATGTGTTAAGGTTAATCTTCTCACGAGTTCTTAGACTACAAAATGTTAAACCTATGATTCAACTGGCTCTAACACAAGTAAGACGCACTCCATCCTTCCTTTCCTGGTGCATGCACAATGTACTGTATGTGTGCACATATGAATGGAGCAGGACATATTGTGATTGATGAGGTCTCTTTTTAGTAAGCTTAAAGTCTCTCAGGTGCACACCCACACACACACACATACATGGCAGGAGTCGCACCTTGGCAGCTCCCAATAGAACCAGGTTAGTGGCTCCCTCATTATGTTCCGTTACTGTTTGGCTGTTTAAGGGGGACCTGGCAGTAAAGCAGAGCAGAGGAAAACCCAAAAGGTGGCAGCCGTCAGAAGTCAGACAAAAGACCATGAAAAAGGAAATCCTGCTTCATTTATTGAAGAACAAGCAGCTGTGAGGGTCTTTCTGTCCATTGTTGTGGTCAGTGTTCTTTGTTTACTGTGGCTCTTTGATGTTGGTGTTGTTTTTTGACAAACTCCTGGCTGGAGAACAGTCAGCGGGTCTTCATGCAATGTATTTGATGGGCTGACTGTGAGCAGCTGGGCAGGCTGATCAAGCAGAAGGAGAGGGCTGCACTGATTGTTTAAAGACAATTGGATCCTGGCTTTATGAACCATACCATTCAAGCATTTAAATGCCTGCATCCTCTGTTATTTATGGTAATCAACATCATTAAATGAGCATTATAATTAAACACGTACTCCATCAAAACTAAAATTTGAAATAAAACTTTTTATATACCATCTATAAAAAAATGATGAATTCACAATAAAACAAGCTGCAATGGAAATAAAGAGGCTATAATCATATAATGTTCTGCAAAGCAAGGCAGAGGACAGAGTGCTAGAGACTTGGAGGTAAGACTTTGTTTAGGTGAGTTTGATTTTTGACAGGGAAATGGAATGGAATGAAAAACAACTTTTAGTTGTCAAAACCTGCAACAATTTAAATTGTTCATGTAATTGCTAAACTGAACATGGAGATAGCATTCAGGTAGTTTTTATCCAATGACACACAGATGGTGAAAGACAAATAGAAACACAGCCAATAAACAAATGAACAATATAGCAAAGATAATTTGTATGCTTGGCTGAGTTTGAAAGGCTGGTATGAAAATAGAAAACACCATAAAGGCTGATGGAAACAGACCAAACAGTACCTCCTTTTCTTCTGTTGCTATAGAGAAAGCTGCACATCAATGCAAATGAGATGGAAAATAACCAAAAAATGCCATTTCAGGTTTTGAATCTTAAAAACATTATCATTCAGCCAATTATAGAAACACATGCTTATTTCACATTTTACGACAAAACATCAGGAATTCACTTGAAACATGTTCAACATTTAAAAGGAAATACTTTATGAAGATCAACACAGTTGGTGTTCTGTGTGAAACTAAATATGTACACACCCTGTCAGGGAGAGTTTGAGTGACAGGTAGAGATTCCCTCTGCAGTGGTGAAGGTGAATACCAATGCTGTTTGGCCCAGATCAAAGTGCCTCCTCTTCATATCCCTTTCCTCTCTTGGTCCGCATTCCTTCCCTTTCTCATCTTGTCCTCCCATTCTTCTTTCCTTCTGAGTTTTTCTGTTACCCAGCCTTCTGTCTTATCTTTTTCTCCGCTCCGGCACTTTTTGCCTCCCCGCATTCATCACCAGGTACCATCCTCTCCTCCTCAATTATCCTTCTTCTACCGGTCACTTCTCCCTGCTGCCTGCCCTCCTTCTCACCCCTGAATTCCCTCTGCTTTCTCTTTTTACTCTCCCTCGGTTGTGTGAGGAATGATCCACACCAAGCTGTCTCCGCCCTATACCTCTTGCCCCTCTCTCTCTCAGCTGCATGTGAGGGATTGTGTACATTCAGTGGCCCAGCAATCTCCAAATAGCCCATTAATCATTGAAGCTTGGCATTGCGGGGAGAGACGGCCATGCAGTGCAAAACTATTAGCACAGCTGAACGACACTGATCATCGTCCCCCTCTTCTTCACTTCTCCTCTGTCCCTCACGTACCCCTCTCTGAATCTCTCCCATCTGCCTTTCTTCTCTTTCTCACGTCAGCAGCAATTCTGCTTCTGGAAGATGAGAAGATAATCTGTTTCTAAAACAAAGATAGAGGCCTACAATCACTGAAACCAAGTACCTTAAATGTGAGGATTTTCAGATTGTCTAAGTATTATATATTATTTCAAAATAGTCGGTTTGCCCATTGACAAGCAGAGGGTCCTTTTTTTTTAAGTACATTTTTTAAGGGCACTCGCTGTCCCTTCGCTCTGCCACCTCTCCCTTAGCTCATTTCGATAGGGCGTGTTTGTGTATATATGTGTTTTGTGTAATTTGAAATAACACCAGAGTGAAGAAGTGAATTTCCCCTCTTTAATTTAATCAAACAGGTACAGGATGGCTGTTTTGAAATATACTGTACATCAGGCCTATGGACTTATTATGGTAGCTGATGGAAGTTAATAAATGGTCCAATGCTATTTGTCACTCTGGAAAGGCAGTTTAAAAACTTCACTAGTCTCCACAAATGAGTCTTCATCTCGTTATGACTTTAATTTTAAGACCCATTTTCGATGATTACAATTAAATTGCACATTTAATGATATTGACAATAATTGTGGCTCTTATTACAAGGTTAAATGTAGTTTGGATACAATGTGAACATGCTATTTTTTTTAAACTCCCAGTTAGAAACCACTCAGATTCCACAATGTGCTTTCCAACTGCAACCTGAGCGATGGTCCTCTTCTTGAAGGCTCTCAGTAAGACGCGTCTCATTGCGAGGAAACCAACATGTTGAACTGCATCTGAGCTCCAGTCAGCCAACAGATGGAGTATACTCCGTCACTGTGATCCATGGCTTTCATTTATCAATTTTATCAATGTGTTCTGTCACTCGTTGGTATTCATTCCCTCTAAATGGCGCTCTGTATGATGGCCATTTTATTAGGCTGCAACACTAACATGGGGTTCTCCCTGCCTTGCTAATCCCTGTGTGGGTAGAGGACGGGGAGCCATAATGCCAGTGTGTTATTGAGCTGTAATCCCTCACACTATCCCTCCTTTCAATGTTCCACATTAAAAGGGGAAAAGGTAAATCAATTAATTAGGTTGTTCGCTTATAGGAACAAGATAATGCCCAAAGGTGCGGCTGAAAATCAGATTTAGCGTCTTGCTCTTACAGTCAGTTATTCATCGGTTTTATTTCTTGGTAAGTACTACTCCAAAATCCCTTCAAGCAAGAAACCTGCTACTGTGGAGCCGAAACCCACAACTCCCAACTGTACGAGTAGTTTAAGTTTGTGACCCGTGAAAGAAATAAAGAGAAACTGAGGGAAGAACATTTCAAGCTATTCTCAGTCTTTTTATCTCTTCAGCTTTTCAAACAGATGCTCTGCTTGTCAGCTTGGGACAGACAAACTACAACATTGGTCTGAATGTGTCAGTTGTATGCAAATTAATATTCATTAAAATATGTGCTTCTCATTGTCAAATCATGATTTGCACCCCCTGACACTGCAGCCGGCCCATCTGCTTGTACAATACATATTAATATACTGTACTCACACAGTATACATCCATACAGTTCCTTTATTTCCCTCCATCGTCCTTACACACTCATAAATGCACAACCATATTAAAACTCTTACATCGAGTCATGGGAGTATGATTGGGAACAGCGAGAGAGATTACAGACTGATATTGTTTAATTTCCCTTGGGTGCACTGTGGTAGAAGAGCCCGAAGCATATGGCCGCCTGCCTGTTGCATTTTATATGTTCATATTCAGACCAACTTGCATTAAACTGTTTTTAAATGCCTGTTTTAGTGTGTTCGTTATCCATTAGACTTTTTGTTAAAATATCTTAATGTTCTGTGTGTCTGTCTGTCAGTTTGTGTGTTAATGTTTAGCTTTACATTCCCTGTCAGATAGATGGGTCGGGCATTTTTTGATGACCTCTCAATGTGTACTGAACCTGCCAGTCCGTGCCACTCAGCCACCTGTGTCTTCCTGTAGCTTGTATCCCATAGGACTTAGTTGATTGATATGTCAGGCAGTTTGCTGGCCACCTCTCAGGTCCTTACGCTACTCAGGTCTCATCCCTGTGATCTTAGTATGACTGATGTGTCAAGCGGTCCCTCCAGCCGTCTCTTTTTGCACCCTGCAGGGCCTCTTGTGGCCGGTTGAACAGACTTTCTGGAAGGTTGTATGTCATCTTTCACAATATGGATGATGTATGCTATATATATATCTGTTTATTTTTCTCCTTCTTTTTCTTTGAGTCCCTTTTTTATTGTGTGGGTTTCCTTCTCTCCATTGACTTCTCTGTCTCTAAATCTCTAACGTTTTTGACTGAAGGAATTGGAATACAGAGTTACAATTTTTCTCAGAGATAGTTGTTCTGCAACCTGTCAAAGAAACTTATTGAGACACATTAACACAAGCGGACATTTTTAGACTTTATCTTTGTGTGTATAAGAAAGAGACATCATGGTGTTGCTTGTAATTTGGCTGTGTATGGCACATATATTCTCATCCATTTCATGCATGAACAAACATGAATGTGAATGTCTAATTGGACGTTAATAAGGAAGAGTTGGACAGAATGTGTCTAGTGACAGCCTTGGTATCACTGGCATACTAATTTGATTGCATAGTATCTTGAGATCTTGGCAGATCTGTCTATCATTTCCCAGTTACAGTCCTCCAGGGAGAAGGAATTTGAGGGGGACTTTGGGAAAGGTGTATTAACGCACAAAAGTAAAGTGGATAAAGTGTTTAAGAAGAGCACACACATTGAGTTAGGAAGAGGAGGTGGTAGCATGGTGGTCAGAAGGTTAGATGAAAAAGCAAGGATGAAAAGTCAATTTATTTTTATTGTCTTTCTTGTTAAATACACATATTCTTGGTTGAGTTAAGGGCTCTGAAGATGCTCTGCAGGTGGAGTACCCTGCATGAGTCATAGATTAGTAGGAGACTAGGTGTGTCAGCAGGCATAACGCTGTCCCTCAGAGTGACAGACAGCCATAAAGAAAGTAGAAGAAGAGCTGGACCTGCTCATTAAACACTACACACACTCTGTCGTCCTTCTTTGATCTCTTCTTCCCCCCATGATCCACTGCCACAGATTGACATCATCAGGTTTCACAGTTTCCTCCTCCTGGTCACATTGTAACACTGAGGAAATACTTCTGTGTTGAAGCCTAACAGTTCTGCTGTTGATTTGATAGTCAGGCTGTGAAGAAGAGGCAGTCTGGAAGAACACTAGCCATAAAGGGGAGCCTTATTGGCAGAGGTTTAAAGTAAACACAAACACCAGGGATGCCACAGTAAGGAACATTTTCCACCGGTTAATAAACTTGTGGCAACATCGGTATTGCCTTTTGAACCGGAAATTTAGAAGAATAGATATTTGTTGATGAAGTTGGATGGCTGTGTGGCCAGCCTCTCAAGTGAAGCTTTCTCTGCAAGCCCTCAGGTTCCCATCTGCCGCCACTGTGTCGAGACCGCTTCCTCCTCCACATGGATTCATACTAAAAGTTTAAAGATTGCCTCATTAACTCTACAACTTTCCTATTAGCATTGGGGATTAAATCCAGAAATAGTTTGAGACTAAATCTTCAACATTGTCTTGCCGGTCAAATCCAACTCCCGGTCCTATATGCTTACACTTTCAGTTTATTGTTGTAGTTGCTTTGCTCAAATATTAGCCAAATGATACTTTACAAATTCAATATTTTTTTCAACTCGGTCATTAATTGTCTTCTTGGGTATTAACCATAGACTGTATATATAAATTAACTTATATAATTAAAAATAGAAAGACTATGGTGAGGGCAATGGAAAAGTAATACAATCAGCTAGTGATCACCAAAACAAGCTGAACATCACACGCTCGTGTTCACACATTTCCCTTTAAATCTAAACTATGTGCCTCCTGTGTTATGAAACAGCCTTGTCTAGCATAAACACATTGACACACTCACAAACACATTTGCAGAGGGACTGAGTGTAAATCTGTCCTCCCTTTTAACGTCACACACTCTTAAATTAACCTGGGCTAAACTTGAATGAGTGTGTGCGTGTGTGTGCATGTGTTTATGTCACATAGCTCAGGCTCAATTTAACTAGCAGCTGCCCTGTGAATGTCACCCTGCTCTTTCCACAAACCCCAAACACACACACACACACACACACACACACACACACACACACACACATACACCGTTTTTTTTTTAAGTGTACTATGGAACGTGGTGTTAGCCAGCAGCAGTTTAAGGGAAATTGATGAGCTTTTGTAATGAAAGTGTCACACACCTGTTTACTGTTTCCTATGGGAAGACTACAGAAAAACACATATACACCATAGATAGACTGTATATATAAAAATATCAACTACCATGGCAGGACACATGAAGGACTATTAACACAAAGAGATGGGGACTGCTCAATCACTATGGTTACACAGATGGGCCCCAGAGAGAGACCGGCCAGCACCAAGGCTGGAGGCAAATTACGCAAACACACACACACACACACACACACACACACACACACACACACACACACACACACACACACACACACACACATACACACACCACACACACAGACAGTGACACCGTTAAATTGACGTTCACTGTGTATTTCCACGTTTTCTGGACAGCATCCCTGTTCCACTTTCTCCGTGTTCAGTTGTTTGAATTTCTGAATGAGAGTTTATGTTTAAGCAGCATTATCTTTTACTGCACAACAATCTCTCAGATGATATAGTCACTTACTGCTGCCACTCTATATTTTGGACTCACCCAGCACCAGTGATGTCGGAGTAGGATTTGTGACCTTTACCTCTGGTTGCTATGTCATTGCTTTTGCCTGAGATTTACACTATGCAACAGTTTTCTATTTTACTATGAAAATCATGCATAATTCAGTGTTTTGATTTAGCTGATGTTTTATATTCTGACTCCAGCTTTTTCTCTGAAGTGTCCTGCTGTGCTTCCCTGTCTTGTCTGTCCCTGTGTATTTAACCGAGCCTTTAGGCCCTATATAGGATATGGCCTATGACAGCATGGCAGACAGAAAGTCTTTTCTCTCTACACTATAAAGTTTCATTGTCCCCTTTTCCCATCTGGGAATTGTAGTATAGATGGTATTAAAGTGAACGATATAGCTTGTATGTGCTCCATGTCCGCTGGGACAGAAAGAGAATATATCACTTTGATGAACAGGGAATCGGGGCGGGTTAAGATGGGACCTTCCTCTTTCTGTTCCCACTCACAAACTGTGGGGTGTGCTCTCTTGTCTCTTTCTCTATTTTTATGTCCCTCCATTATGCTTTCCTATCCTTCCTTCTGTCCCTGCCAATCCCCGAAGGGACATATACCTTGTCATCGATTCTATCTCTGAGGGCTCAGCAGCCTGACAACCCAGCAGCCTGTTGTCCCCTGGGGACCCGAGGGTGCTGCAGGAGCAGAGATACATATGGGCCTGCGGAGTGAATTGGAAGAGGGGAAGAGTCCAAGATGGGGCATGTGATGGGAATGTTCTTCTATCTGTATGTAAATAGCATGCATATACACAGAAATGCTGTTTACACTTTGGTATGGCAGTAAGAAACTCCCGTGTGTGATCTGAGGTCATCCAGTGAGTCTCTCTCTGTGAGCCGCTGCTTCAGACGCATGGCTGACTTTTCTTAGCATGATGACAGGACACTGAAATATTAGCCACTCTGTTTGCTGGGCTCTAGCTACTGTACACCTGTCTGCACCAGGAAAGAGGCACACATGCACACAAAGAGAGAGAGAAAGAGAGCCTTGAAAAACTGTATATGCTCATAACTAGTTTTTAGGTCAATGGGGTTCATCGTGATTCTTTTCACCAACGTTGATTGTGCTCATCTATTCTCATCTGCTTAATCCCTTGAGCCTTTCTTATTTCCTCATCCAGTGAACTATGTTTTTTCCACATCTACTCATCTTTCTGCATGTTTGTGTATTCCTCACCAATGTCCCTTATCGCAATGTCAAGATGGGTGGCAAAGGATAAACAAATAAAGTGGTTTTAGTTAATTGTTTAATGCTTTTAGAAAATTCCGGAGGTAAATGTGCAATGCACACTTCAATCCCCCAACAAACACACACCCACATAAGCACCCACGTACACAGGGAGAGCATTACCAAACACCCTCGCTCTGATACTGACACTCACACAGACACAGACATGCATGTAGGCACACAAACACTTCTCACTTCTCACCACCCACAACCTAGCATACACTAACACATAAACACTAATATAGATTCATTGACCCTTAATGCTCTTCATCGAAGTTTCCGTACTTTCCATATCTTTCAATCAATCACTCGTCTGTACATTTTAAACCTGGTCTTTTTCTGGAATTCAAGTTAAACAAGTATGCTTGGTTTAAACAAGTTCATACAGCACAATGTGTTGTGCTACTTCAAAGGCTAAATTGATAGGGATAAAGCGAGCATACAAAACCGTGACTCATCCTACTTGTATAACCGATTTAATAGATTTGAACATAAATGTACTGCGTTTCATAAAGCAACAACTGCAATTTGAGCATTGGATTGATGTCAAGATAATTGCTAGAAGATGAGTGTTCGACAATGTCACAATATTTGAACTTGTCAATATCACTCTGTGCTATATGTCTTTGATGTGGCATAAGATAGATAGACTATTGATACAACCTTTTATCTTTCACCGCCAACCCCCTTCAATGAATCTTCATGACTCTTATTACCCATCCATCCTTACATCCTTCTTTTCATCCATCGCTGCATCCATCCTTTCAAAGACCCTTCTTCTCATCCCTCACATCTTCACAGTGCCTTTGTGCCATCTTTGCGTTCCTGTACCTCACAGTAATTGAGGCAGAGGCAGGATGGCGATGGCAGTCAGAGACCCCGCAGCAGACCAAATTAGTCTGTCTAGCTGTGACCGGACCTCGGGAAGTGCTTAAAATGTGTCGACAGCATGTGACACGGGGACCGACTGAGCTGCCAGACAAAACCAGTCAAGTGCAAAACTAATCTACCTATCCATTTTGTCTCAAAGCAGCAGAGGCAGACGGAGGTGGTATAATTGTGCCCGGTGTTATGAGCACACCGCTATTTGTTTCTCACGGTTATGGAGGCCAGAATTCACAGACCATTTTTACAGCACTCTGTCTGTCTCTAAGCTGTTTTAGATTGCATAGACATGCTAATAATTGAATGAAAAACAGTCCCTGCGTAGGTAGGTGTCTGTATGTGTGTGTACGTGGGATTTAAAGCTTGGCTGCAATTTATGAGAAATAAGCTGTTGTTTGCGATCCTCTGTGGATGCATAGATAATGTGTGTCTTACTCAGCAGACTGGTAGCTTGTATATTATAAAACTGTGCTTAGGGTAATTGCCAAAAAGGAGGCGAATGAGAAGAATAAAAGTGGGAATACATTGATGCTTCCATCAAAATCTTGCACATCATGTCTTGATCCAATGTGAATTTTAATTTACACTTCTACATGTTCCGGGCTATAAAAATGTGTCGACCAAGTGAATAAAACTGTAAGATATCTTTGCATTACATTAGCATCGTTCTCCTTTCATTTGCCCTTCTGACCAAAGCACCCAGGTAGTTAAAATGTTAATGAGTTGGATCAGTTTAATAATGTCACCACAGCCAGGCTCATCAATCATGGCTTCATAAGGAATACCATAATGCTGACGTGAATACTTAATGCAAATCAAGAGTCATTATGCCCATAGCTTCAAAAATGCCATGGCATTTTATCATGTGCATAAACTTCTTTCCATCCTTTCTTATCCTCCCTTTATAGTTTCTTTAAAAACTGTTTTTCTTTCCCTCTCTTTTGACTTTGTGTGCTGCATTCCTACCTGTCTCCTTTGAAGGGGCTGCTTCTCTCCAGGCATTTCCTTCTGGCTGCACCTTGCTGTCATTTATACTTTTTTGTTATTGTATTTCTGACAGACAGTTCACATGCTTTCTTCACCAACATTACAATACACATACACACACTACCAGTGGGGTTGCAGGGTCTTTGACAATGCTGTTGCTCCCATCTAGATGAGTTGAACAACGATGGCAGAGCAGCTTACTAATGTGCCTCCTCTCTTCAAAGATTAACTTAAGTCTTACATTATGTATCTGTCTACCATACAACTACCATATATTTTATTCATACCTTTTAATATCTCAGACTTTATTGGACTATTGCAGAATGAACTTCAAGAACGCCTCAGATCTGCCTCAACCCTAAGTTGCAAAAAATAAATTGTTGTGCCACTGCTTTTCCTGGGTTAATTTAAACTTGGACATCTACTGTATTTACAATTTAGATTATTAACTATTCTTTCTCTCTTTCATGAATGTTCTAGTTTTCTGTTTCAACAAACATCCAATCACATCGCTCAACATTTTAAAACTGCAATAGCAAATTCCTTGTTCCTCTCCTCTAGCTGTTTCTACACGGACCACTATTGCGGTAAGCATGTTGTAACTTCCGGTAGTTGTTGTCATCTCCGGGTATCCCGTGTGCCTGTTCTGTTGCTGATAGCTTATTATCTTAAACTTAATCGATCGTTTTAAAACTCTTGATCACGGCAACTGCCTGACGTTGTAATCACACGTTACTACAGCTTAAGCACTCACAACTCTCCTTCTCTTAGCGACTGTAACTCCACAGTTGCCTACACTCTTTTCGGGTTTGCTAACAGTAGCTACTTTAGCTTGATAGCTAGCCATGGCTCTTTCCCCACCCTCGGGTGCTATTTCCTGCTCTAACTGTCTCATGTTTGGTTACTTCCCTACCTCCTTTACTGGTACCGATACATGTGTTAAATGTAGTATAGTTGTTAGGTTGGAGGCGGGAATCATAGCCATAGAAGCCCGGCTCCGCATCTTAGAAAGTAACTCAGCTACAGTAAAGCCCATGTTAGCCGGTGCGGACCGGGAAAAGGTAGCTCCTCTTAGCCGTCCCCCGGCAACTCCCGAGCAGCAGGGAGATTGGGTGACTGTTCAGAAGGGGCATAACGCGAAACCCGCAGGTCCCCACCAACCCGTTCACGTATCTAA
This sequence comes from Notothenia coriiceps, assembly GCF_000735185.1. NCBI lineage: Eukaryota > Metazoa > Chordata > Actinopteri > Perciformes > Nototheniidae > Notothenia > Notothenia coriiceps. Next base: position 144,843 of record NW_011355840.1, read on the forward strand.
CAGATATTCCCCACTCAGCGAGACACCCGCTGAGAAGCCAACTCTGGTTATTGGTAGCTCTATTATGAGACACGTGAATTTAGAGACCGAAGCCTCCACAGTCACATGCATTCCGGGGGCCAGAGCGGGCGACGTTGAGGCGCATCTTAAACTGCTGGCTAAAAATAAACGTAAATACAGTAGGATTGTTATTCACGTCGGTGGTAATGATGTTCGTTTACGCCAATCAGAATGCACCAAACTTAATGTGGCGTCGATGTGTAGTTATACAATGTCGGACACCGTAATCTTCTCTGTTCCCCTCCCCAATCTGATCAATGATGACATGTATAGCCGCATGTCATCATTTCAGCGCTGGTTGTCTTGGTCGTGCCCAGCAAACAATGTGGGCTTCGTAAATAATTGGACAGCCTTCTGGAAAACCTTGGTCTGATTAAGAGAGACAGCATTTCATCCTACTTTGGAAGGTGGGCAAATCTCATTTCCGGCAAAAATCCATTTCAGGCTTTGTGGACTTAAATCCATGACAAACTGGAGTTGAGTACCAGGAGCGGAGTCGCAGTCTTACACGCTTCTCTGCGCTCTCTCCTAGGCAGTCATCCATATGAATCCCGACCGCAATAATTATTATACCCAATATTAAAGCGGTGTGGTGTCTGCCCAAGACAATTTTAAGGTAAAACCTAATAGAGGTGTCATACATAATAACCTACTAAAAGTAAATGTAACAACTACTACAGTGAAACAAATAGGAAGATTAAATGTGGTCTTAAACATAAAAAATTGGTAAATGATTAAATATCAGATTATATATATTGATATATGCTGTCTCACTGAACTTGGTTGAGACATGAATGAAATGGTCTCAAAAATGAGGCCACTCCCCCAGCCCTAGTCAGCTCATATTGCCCGAGGCACGGGCCGAGGAGGTGGAGTTGCAGCAATCTTTGACTCAAGTTTACAAAACAATACTAAACAAAAATTAAATTATACCTCCTTTGAAGCCTCG
>NW_011355840.1:145890-173678 GCF_000735185.1 Notothenia coriiceps
TAACATTGCAAAAATCAGGCATATCTTGCCTCAAAACGATGCAGAGAAACTAGTCCATGCATTTGTTACTTCAAGGCTGGATTATTATAACTCCTTATTATCAGGGTGTACCAAGAAGTCAGTCAAGTAGCTTCAGCTGATTCAAAATGCTGCAGCTCGTGTACTACCCAGAGTTAGGAGAAGGGACCACATTACTCCTGTTCTGGCTGCCTTACACTGGCTCCCTATAGAACACAGGATAGAATTTAAAATTCTTCTTCTCGCCTACAAAGCCCTTAATGGGCAGGCGCCATCTTACCTTAAAGAACTCATTATACCCTACTGTCCTACTAGGGCATTGCGTTCCAAGAATGCAGGGTTGTTGGTTGTTCCTAGAATCTCTAAAAGTACAATGGGAGCCAGAGCCTTTTCTTATCAAGCTCCACTTTTGTGGAATCAGCTTCCAGTTTTGTGTTCGGGCGGCAGACACCCTATCCGTTTTTAAGAGTGCGCTTAAGACCTTCCTTTTTGATAAAGCTTATAGTTAGGGCTGATTAGATTCAGCCCCTAGTTTTGCTGATATAGGCTTAGTTTGTCGGGGGACATCTTACTTCTTCCTTCTCTCTGTCTATACCTGTGTACTCATGTTCCGATTAACCCAGCTTCCCCAAATGTCTTTCTTTTTTGTGTCTATATACGCTGTGATCCGGAGTCATGGATGATCCTGCGGTCCTGTGTCATGGATCGCGAGTCCTGGATCTTGAGTCGTGGCTGTGGTCCTTGATCATAAGTCCTGGATGGATATCCACAATACGACACCCTCTGTCCTTAGACCCTCACATCGTACAAGGAAAAACTTCCGGAGAAAACCCCACAGTTTAAAGGGAAAAATGGGAGAAACCTCAGGGAGAGCAACAGAGGAGGGATCCCTCTCCCAGGACGGACAGACGTGCAATAGATGCCGTGTGTAAATTGAAAAGATAATACATTTGCAACATAGGTAGTCCAAATGTTTGGAAATGCATGTGTGTATAATAGGAAGATGAATCCACGAGGATATCCATCCAGGACTTATGATCAAGGACCACAGCCACGACTCAAGATCCAGGACTCGCGATCCATGACACAGGACCGCAGGATCATCCATGACTCCGNGTCTTCAAGAGTCTCCTGCAGAGTTCTCACACACACACACACACACACACACACACACACACACACACACACACACACACACACACACACACACACACACACGCTCTCTATAATTAGGAGCAAAGACCAGTGTTTCATGTTTCAGCTCCACCCAAATGAGCATACATGTCCACGCAAGCAGCCACTCATCACAGACCTCTGTGTGTGTGTCTGACTCAACCTCCGGAAATAGTAGAGGTGATGGATAGGAGTTTAAAACCCTTCCATGCTTGAAGATCATAAACCCCTTTTCACTCCTTTCTCAATTTCCCGCTCTCACTCTCTTTTTGTATCCTTCTTGCAATAAACCTGCTTTTTTTAATGCCTTCAGCCCCGTTCCTACTTTTAAAGCCGGCCTGTGTTTGTATTTGGCTCTGCTCCAAAGTGACTTTGCGGTTTGAGGACTGACATGAAGCTATAACATTGGAGGCCGTCTCCTCACTGCTACATAAATCCTAATTTCCTCAACAGCACGCTCTGCCACTCACAGCCTGAACCCCTCTTTGATAGTTTTCATAGGTTGGATAGGGGGAGCCGGGGCGGAGGGGGGAAATAGTCTCCTGCTGTATTTTGGCTGTGTAAGAACATGAGGCCATAATGCTTCCTGACGGAGTGAGGAAGAGGACAATTAGCAGGGAAAACAAGTGGGAATGGGAGTAGGGACAGGGGGTGTCTGGAACAAAGGAAGAAGAAGAGAAGAAAGAGAAGAAGGTGGAGATTTGCGGCTGTGGAAAATGAGTGAGACTGGGTATGAGCCTAAGCTGACTTCCATGCCAGATAGGATATACTACATTCTGAAGGAGGTTTGACTCTCAGACCTAGGTCATTCATTTGAATGAATCAGAGGAAGTGTATGTTTGTCTAAGCTTTCGTGTATCAATCAAGATGACCAATGAGACAAGAACTGCAGGAATGTGTAGCTGTAAGTCTAAACACTTTCCCATTCAAAACACTGTTATTTTATCCACAATCATAGCAGCAACTCTGATCCCTGATATCTGATATACCCACAATGCAAATGGCTTGCCTGGTGACTTAACTCTGAAACATTAAACACAGTAGTATAGCTATAATGCTTAGTAACCAAAAAGTAAGCTTTTCCAGTTAATTGACATAGTGTTATTATTTATTACTCATCAATACACATAGATTTGAATTTTTTTGTGTTTTTTTATGTGTATATATACAGTCTATGGTGCAGACAAGGGGTAGTAATCAGGTAGCTGATTAAAGTACACTTTGACACCAGATAAGGGCCGTTTAGCACTTCTGTCACTTGAACTTGATAACTCGTATTTATTGGGTGTTCCCAAGAGTGTTTTCCTTAGTCACAGTTGGTGTGTAGACTTTGCAAGTAAACGTTTTGACCATACCACCAGCAAGCAGGTCAAATCAAGTTTACATGTGCTAGTGCAGCTGCGTACCTAGTCTAGACAAAACATTGTATATCAGACCTCACTTGTCAAACTGACTTGCCTTTGCTTCTAAACTTGGCCATGGGATAAACACTGGGATGTTGGCGATACATATCTTTCAACAGCAAACACTACTATATATCTTTGCTACGTAACACACCGAGCAGAGAGTAAGTTATCAGGCTCATTTCGGAGGTTTTATGGCCAACGTTTCTACTAATGTTTTTCTTCTGCCTTTTCTTTTCCTTCTTCTTCTTGCAAGTAAGGGACCGAGGGCTGTCAAGGCCAGTGGCAGCTGTGCCTTCTTATCTAACTTATTATTTTCTTTATTTGTATTCCAAGTAACTAGAACTTCTAAACATACTATCTTGTTTGTATTTCAGAGCTGTTTTTGACTGCCTTCTTGTTTTCTCAATGCAGGTGCACATGCGGGCCGGACACGCAGTCACTCCAGGTATATGTGTGCTAGTGTAACTATTAACAGAAGACCTGAAATGACATGTGGCATCCAGAGTCAACAAAAATATTTTGATCAATTTTGCTAGTTGTTTGAGCTCGCCTTGGTTTGTTACAGACTTTCTCTGCACCACATGGTAAAGGAACATTCAAAACAGGCCAAGGTTTGCTTATTTAAAACAGGATTCAAATACATGAGCACTGCATATTTGAAGGTATTCTTTCCTTGCCAGAAAGGGAAAAAAGTAGAGGGCTACCAAGTAGAAACCCACATATGGTCAGAGTCCAGACAGCATGAACCTGCTCTTTATTAAAGGGGTCATACTGAACAAAGTTGTGAGGAAACTGAGATGCATGGACAGATGTGCAGCTGGTTCTACTTTATGTTTCATTCTGGACATATTTCACTTTTCTGTAACATACAAACTCAAGACAAAATGTCACAACAAAAGAATGTACTGCCCTAGGCTAAAATAACATTTGGAGGCTTTGTCAAACAACGCATCTTACTTTGAGTCTGAACTTTCTGAACTTTTGTCCTGGTTTGACTACGGACACATCACATGAACATGTTGTAGTGTTGAAATAGGTCTGACAAACAAATCAGATGTTTTGCTTTACCTGAGCTAGGTGCCCAACTTGCTGTGGGGAATCCAAGGTTAAGCTTAGATGAAGGATACTCCAATGGAAAAAAAAAAAGAGAAAGAAAAAAAACATCTACCGACAGAGGCAGACTTTCAGGATACCATCAGAAGAGAAAGATATCCTTTGATCCAGTGAGGTGAAGGTGTTCATGGACTAACCAGAGACAGAAAACTGCCTGACTAAAGCAGAGGCGGCGCAGTAAGTGTGTAAGGAGAGTGTGTGTGAGCTGTGGTGCGCAGAGGGCCGGGCGTGTTTCAGCTGGTACCGGTACTCACAGACACAAGGAGCAGTAGTTAAGCCTAGGGGGCTGAACCAGACACCAGGCGCTCTCCACACCTGGCTAAAGCCCTACCCCCACCTCTGAACCCTCCTCCCTCTTTCTTCCCATTTATACGTTTACTGTCTGCTCCTCCAACTTTCTGCCCTTCTGTCTGTCTTCTGTCTGTCTATATTCTTCATTCAAAACAATCCACTGAGCCCACAAAACTTCCTTTACTCCCTCCTCCACAAGCTATTTTTGACTATGGGCTTCCTTTCTAACTTCAGGCTTCCCTGCTTTGTTTCCCCATGCAGGAGCTAATTCCAGTGTGACTACTTTATAATTATTGTTGTTGCCTATTTTATACCCACCTTAACTGCATTGAGGACTTTCAAACCCAACAATTCCTCCCTTTACCCTCTCTGCTTCTACGTGGCACAGTCTGAGCACCGGGCTAAGGTAGTAGTTAAGTTGTTAGTGGAGGGCGGCGTGCACAGTTCAACTGCTGAACTTGTACATAATCACAGAGCGAGGAGTGGAGAGAAACAGAAAAACATCTCTTTGCCTTTGCTCTTTTCTCTCACCTCTCTCTGTCCACCTCTTCTCTCTCATACTTTTCTTTTCTAAATCATTTTTAACATTATATGGAGTTTTTCAGCAGCCCTCTCCTATTAAGTATAGATATTCTTCCAACTGCTCCTCATGCTGAAAAAAATCCTCACAACTGTCCTTACAGCAGAGATGATATATAGCCCAACTTTTTACAAGGCAAATGTACTAATGTGGCTTTTTGATATGACTTTCTTATTACATTAGTTCAATGCATAATTGTGTATCGCATTTTTACAAGTTTAGAGACTCGCAAGATACCGAGTAAAAGTCAGCAGAGGCCTACATTTCCTGATTTGTATTTCCTGAGTCAAGATTAAAAAACAAAGCCCCCCTATGCAATTTGTTATTTTCTTTTGACCTTTTAAACCTTTTTTCTAACGTGTGTTTTTCTGGTTTAGGAATTCACATAATCAGGGGTTAATTCCTCAGATTTAATCTGACCTTCAGGGCCACCAAAGACACAACACTGTTTTCAAAGTTAACTGATACAGATTGGTAAAATGACTGTAAAATTAGTGAAGCTCATCTTTAAACCTTTAAAACTACTTTTAAAACCTCTTAATACAACATGGTAAGACTGTAATAAAACTGTTGTGAGTGAATTTATAGTATATGTGTGTGTGTGTGTGTGTGTGTGTGTGTGTGTGTGTGTGTGTGTGTGTGAAAGAGCTCTTCTTTAAACGTTCAAAGTAGAGTGGTGCTGCAGGTCTCAGCACAGGCCCTATCTTCTTACCACAGTTTGCCCATGGGGTGTTTTTAAATTGTGTGAGTAAGTCTGGGTGTGTTCACCTTCGGATTGAAAATTAAGTAGCCTGTAGGCGTGGATTTATTACAACACACAGGTACTTTTCTCAGTATAGAGGGCCATACATGGGCCATACATGCAGACTGACCCCATCTCTGTTTTGTTCAACTCAAGACCGGATTGGAAGAACAATATTATTGCTTGCCTTCGAGGGGTGGAGATAAACGGAGGGTTAGGGATAGGGTTACCCCAAGTGTACTTGAGGTCCCTGTGGACCCCTCTCTGCCACGCGACTCCAGAGTTCATGAGAAACAAATTACAAACAGGTCAGCCACCCGCTCAACCCTCCTCACCCAACACCCACAGCCTGCAGGCAGACGCTGAGATTACAGCAGCCAGAAACCACACCCTGACTAAACACACCTGCACCAAGATGACTGTTTCATTAAAACAATAATGAAATAACTTGCAGGCTATGTGCTGGTTTTTATGGCACAGTAGCTCCATTGCCCAAGGTGCACATGTAGACCTACAGCACAAAGAAATATGTCATTGCCTGTTTAAAGACCTAAGTGACTGTAATAGGTTTTTGTTTGTATTATTGAATCCTATGTAGGGCTGCCTGCAACTAAGAATAATTTCAAACATGGATTGATTAGTTCATTAATCTGCCAATATTTTCTTGATTTATAGTATAGTCTATAAAAGTTAATACAACTGTAAAAATCTAATCAGACAACTCATCCCTTTAAGTGCAATCTAAAGAAAACGGTTAACGTTTTGCCTTATTGTAGTAGGAAGAATTAAGTCTGGAAATGTAACACCATAACAGAAATGATCAAAAAGAGCTTTAAAGGTGCTGATAGGGGGATTTTTTACATTCAGACAGACATATGCCAGCTGTTTCCAGTCTAAATGTTATGCTAAATCCTGGCTGCAGTACTGAGGCTGTACTAGATCTGACTGGAGACCAGCTAAACCAGTCTCCAGGGTCTTAGAGGCCACTACAGAATAATATCTTTGAGCTTCCCTGTGTCCCATCTTTCTAAAAGCACTGATGCTTTTGAAGCTCTTGTGAAGCATGAATAACTGTCCCTCTGGACCCCAGCAGCATCCCAGACAGACAGACCCCTCCACACCAAACACACACATCATCGTGCTGGTGGGTCCTGCCTGAGTGAATGTCTAAATATTTGACAAGCTTTTAAAAGCACCAGCCTCCTTTCCTCCAGGGTGTCTGCTAAATCCTGCAAATGTAAGAATTAAGAAACTCAGATGCCCTCTGACCTAGAAAGACACCGGGGATGACTTGTGTGAATGTTTCAGCACTGGACACTTGACTGCTTGTGTGCTCTTGTTAGCAGGTGAGCAGAGGGTCAATTCAAGCATGGTCCAATTTTACCACATGTGTATGTTTAGAAATAGGACTTAAAAAGAACAAATCACTTTCATTGAGGGATTGTATTGATAGTATCCATATCATGGGCATTCCTCTACAGACATAACAGCTCTTTAATGACAATAACATTGGGATTGTGCAGGATATGAGTTTGTGCCTGGGGTCTGGTATATCTTCAGCTCAGATGGGATTACACGGTTAATTCCAATTTCCTATCTACTGAGGGCCATCAAATCTAAGGCACGGTTCTTCTGAAAATAGGTTTTACCCTCGTAATCGGAGAGGCAGTTGGAAGCTGTGGCACTTTATCAGCATCAGGATCAGGCCATCTCTACTAAACACAGCAACCTACACTACCTGAACACACATGTGAGGAGACAACATGTGGTGAAGAGCATGTGTGTGTGTGTGTGTGTGTGTGTGTGTGTGTGTGTGTGTGTGTGTGTGTGTGTGAGACAGAGGCTCTCTTTCAAGATATGTTCCTCCACCCAGGTCAATTATATCACAGCCCATTGCCTAGGGAGGGAGAGACGGAGAAAGAGCAGACTCTCCCCAGACTAAAGCCAGCCAGGAGGTGACCTTCTCGTTTAAGTCGGACAGCAGGTAATGAACATTGACATAAACACACACACACACACACACACACACACACACACACACACACACACACACACACACACACACACACACACACACACACACACCACCCCCCCAAAACTGCCTAGTCCTACAGATACCATCTACTATCCTTTCCTCTCTCTTTCCTTCCTCTCATCCCCCATTTATTTCTCCCGCTGCATTCCTTACATGCCTCAGGGAGACAGGGGGGGGGCCTCCAGGACAGAAAAACAAAGACACACAACACACCCACAATGGCACTGGCTGCAGCCATTGTCTGTGTGCACTGAAGAAAAGGTCTTGGTGCTTGAATACCAAATGCCCCACCACACCAATGCCCCTTTATCAAACACACATTTGCCCTCGCTTACTTTCACTCAGTGACACAAGAGCTTGTAGTTTGCACTGGATACTGTGACTGCTGTAAACAATTTTCTCCTGCTCCTCCCTAAACATTTTCAAGGCTACACCCTTTTTGGACCCACACACCAACAATAAACCATAAAACCCTGGCAGGGATTTTGATTTAAACTGAGCGATGTCATGAGATTGTAAATTAATCATAACAGCTTTTAGAGGTTGAGCTGCTGGTGTGGCATGAAAGGCCTGCAGCGGCTCTCTGCAGGCCATCAATGCAACACTGACCTCTTCTGGCAGAAACACCACATAGCCACAACAAAGTACATCCAGATTTCTTTAAATTAGGTTAAACCAATACAAAACTGTAAGGTCAGAAACATACATTTGCTGTAGTGATTATCTGCGCAAAGTCATTAAATAATGTTGTTGGACAACACTGTTGGACATATATTCTCTGAATCAGTGTACTTATGAGGGCCAGAGTTGATAGTATAGTTGAAAGCTGGGCCACATAGCTTAGCGCTACATTAGCCGACTAATCCCTCTTTCTTACTCCAGCAAACCTAACCCCATGTTTCCAGGGTGCATCTGACACAGATAACTGCTGGATTACAGAAGCCAACCAGGGCATGTGAAAACTCGGTGAAAGATAACCTTTGACACGCAAGCAGCAAACCCCACAGGAACACACAGAAACAACAAGTGAAATAGAAACTTACGGAGGTGTAGTTGGTCTTGCCCATGATGTGGTTCTGGTTGTGGTTGAGGTTCTGGTTCTCCTGCTCTCTGCACTGCAGCCCAGCCAGGTGCCTCTCAAGGGCTGCCCAGTCCATGGTGGGCAAAGGCTCCTCCTCTACAATCTCGTCCTCTTTGTATCCCCCCATCCGTCCCCCAGTCCCTCCACTGCTTCCTCCTCCACTACCACCACCCCCGGCAGTGCTGCGGCTCCCTCTGCCTTTGCTGGAGCTGCGGTGGCGGGGCTTAGGAGTCCCTGTGCTGCTCCGTGGTGTACCGGGGGAGCTGAGCTGGTGGCTCCTAGGCAAAATCAGATTGCCGTTCTGTTTCAGTTCCTCTGGGACGGCTGCGACCGAGGTGGCAGTGTGTCCACTGGAAGCCGGGGGGGGCGGGACAGTCTTCACATCCTCCAATTCTTCAGCGAGGCTGCGACTGTTCACTGTCTTCCTGTAGCCGTCACCAAGAATGTCCTCCCCAACAACGCCTCCTCCAACTTCCTCCTGACCAGGACGCTTTGGAGAGGTGTAGCCCTCTCCATACTCACTCTCCCACTCCTCTATCACCTTCTTCTTATACTCTTGGTAGTCCTCGTCCTCCTCGTAGTCCTCTAAGGTGACAAGTTCCAGAGAGGGGGAGGATTTGTAGTCCTCCAAAGTGGCCAGGTCAAGAGAAGGAGAGCAAGGTGTTACCTTGTTGGAGTTGGACTCTGAGCTGGAGCGACTGGATGCATCACTCCCCAGGTCCATGCCATCCTCCCGATAATCCTGCAACGAGAAGGGAACAGAAAAAATAATGAAACTAAGGAACAAGCATGTGCAAGGACAGGAGTTTACAAATTGAGAAAAATAAAAGATAAGGGAGGAGGGAGAAGAAGAGGAAAATTAAAAGAGAATTTAAGGAAGTGTGTAGACTTAGATTAGTCACACGTTGTGGTTGGAGACCAGCAACCACAAAGCACTTCCTGTCCCGCAGGAACTTCCTTTCTGCTCAGAATTATGTAGTCGTCCCTCTAAGACTTGTTTTCTGGACTTCTGTTATACAACTGTACTGCACAAAAGCTTCCCTTAAAGACAAGGCTTACTCATTATATTTTTCTCTGGTAAATGTGTACATGTGTGTGTTTGTGGGCTTATGCAACACTTTACAAACAAAGAAAAGGCATAGTGCGTGTGGCTGGATATGTTAGAATAATATCCCACCACCCACTGCTACATCTGTACAGCGCCACAGGGAGAAAAAACAGGGTGGTTAGACTGAGAGTGGTGACACTGACATGTCAATACTCAACACACCAAAATGTGACATGCACAGATGCGACCAGGGTTCCTGATAACCTTGACTGTGTTGCTCCTGTAGAGACCCAATCATTGCCTGCCTGATTAGTTCACAGCTAATGAAAACGTGTGTGTTGTTTACAACCCACCACAAATCTCCACCTTACCTGAGTCATCATTCTTTTCCTACACAGGAGTGACATTTTTGTCTCACACCTCTTTTAAAAGTTAATGAAAAGCTACATTTCTCTATAGGCCAAGAGAAATTAACGACACGTTCCTACGTGATCGACATTATGAGCTGCTTTGGAAAATAAATTAATTATGAAGATTGCTAATTACTGGTGTAGACCATCAAGATTTAAGACCTTCGTGGATGAAATTGCCGAACTGTAATACAGTATTATCCAAATTATAAAAAGCTTTCTTGAGGTATGGCTACTTAACCACACCTGCTCAGGCACTGGCTGTTGACGTCAAAGCACAATGCAGAAAATATCTGTGTTAGGCAAAGCAATATGACTCAGCATCTTGGAGTCCAGATACACAAATTGCTGATGGGATTTAGAGACATAAGCCACTCTATGATGAGGGACTTGCATTTATCCATGAAATGCTAGTGTGTCAAAGAGAATAGAAGTGAAGCTGCAGCAGAGATAAAGATGGTACCAGCTGCTCATATTGGGCCATAAAGCCACATTTCACCTTGGCAAGGTGTTATTGGATACTTTAAACTATATCTTAATGTTATGGAATAGGCTACTTGGCCTTGGTAACAAATTGCATTGCCACTAGGGTGCTGGGACCTCCAGTGTGTTTATAGGGAGAGTTAAATTGTAGTATTATTAAATCACTCATGAATTAGGCAATGCCAAAATATATGACAACCGTTTTGCTTGTTACTCCAAAGTCTATAACATGTTTAATCCAATAATCGGTTCAAAGGGATCATTACCAACAATATGTGGGTTCTTGACATGAAAGACTCCAGGAGCCCCCTTTGGTTTTACAACTGAAGAGGGAGGATTTAAGGGCAAACAACAGCACTGGCCTACTTATGGCCTGATTCTCTGAAATCGCTTAGACCTGTTATTGTATAGCAATACGTACCTAGTCACGATTATGCAAATAACAAAAAAACACAATGTTTAGCCTTCAAAATGTAGCAGAATCCGAAGAATATATCAATGTTGCCTAGCAGTAGAGCGGAGAACAACCTTACCGACGTGCTCATCAAACGCGCTGGATCACCACACGTTCACCATTCCCCGTGGTGTGTGAGCCAGCCTGTCATCCTGGCTTTCTCACCGGCTCCAAGTGCTCTAAAACCCCGGTTACAGGCACCGGGAGGAGTTTTTCTCTCCAAAGTAGGAAAAACGCTGAATGAAAGCAGCGTAGTATCCGAGCTGCGTTCCGGTTTCAAATCTCGGTCAGCGATCCTTCTTCTTGAACTGTTATCCCGATCTGTGCAGCCCCCAAAACAAGCGCTTGTTTTCCAGATATGATCGCGTCAATACATGATGGTGACATGAGCCCGATTATAATAATGTAATCATTTAAAGTGTGTGCGTATGAGAGAGAGGAATGCGCTGCAAGGCGGCAGGCTGGAGCGGTAAAGCTGATCCGCTGCGGGATTAACGCGCAGCCAGGCGGACCATACAGGCTGGATTTGGCCACGAAATACATGCAAATTGACAGCTGCACAGATCCCCACCCCGCAGCCGGGCGGGTGTCTGGGGGGCGTTTAATTTATTTCAAAGACTACCCTCACAACTCTTCCCGTTGTTCTCTAGATAGCTTGCAAGGGGGCATCATAGCATACGCCCAGTCTTTGCGTGCGTCGAGCGTAGACTAGCCACGCCAAGTGGCATTTCTACACGGATGACAGTTGCATGATTTCATCTGTCAACATAGGCTATCATGTCATTAAGTGTTGACATTTGATTTGTAGTGCAAACTATACAAATGTGGATAATGCGCGTGAGTTTCCAAAATGTGGTCATTCATATAGGCTACTTAAATGATGTAATGCTCCCAAAAAGTCCCAGGAGGCACCCGATATCCCCCCGGCAACAGCGGTGACAGAAACGCCTTAAAGCAAACTATCGCACGGAGACTGACACCCAATACAGCCGTGACCCCCTTAGATTCAATACAGCATGTTACCAGACACAATTAAAGTCACCGCCTGCATTAACCTTACCGGGGCTACGACCTAAAATATACGATACTCACTGTCATCATCTTTGTAGCTTCCCCGTCTCGTCTCAAGACATTGTAAAGTGTAAATCCCAGCTGTTAGACAACGGCGACGCTGCTGACTTGTTTCACAGCAGCTTTATTTTAAGGGCGGGTGGCGGTGAGGCTGGTTTCGCTGGAGAAATTACAGAGAGCCGGTGGACAATTCAGTACAGTCATCGCTCTGAGTGTGTAGCCTAGTCCGTGCACAGAGGAGACAACCGAGGAGTCTTGCCTGATTGGACAAAATAACGTAGATGTCTTTAAATCCCAGCAGGTCAACGCATCTCCTATCCTCACAGTGATGTCCAACCAGCAGTCCAGTCCGCGCTCTCCCGCTCCCACGTCAGCTGGAAAATGAATAAGCTGGAAAATAAATAAACTGCAAGTAAAGTGCGTCCCCTTATATTGTGGGCACGTTTGAAGACGCCTTTATCGCTCAGTTATTACCTAGAAACTTAAAACTACGCGCACAAGAAGCATGCTGCTGCTCCCCGACTTGCACAGGCTCACTATAACCGTGGCTCTCTGTCGCAGCCTGCAGCTCTGAGGAGAAAGTGACGACGACAGAACACAACTAAAGCCCAACCTTCTGCACCCACTGACCTGGCAAATTACAGCGAGAGAGAGAGAGAGAGAGAGAGAGAGAGAGAGAGAGAGAGAGAGAGAGAGAGAGAAAAAGAAAAGAGAGCACTAACAGGTGAATTATTAAATATACATCTGGTGTTCGGATTTTAGAATATTTCTAGACCTGGTTTCCATAAAACCTCAGGGACCCCTGTTCTTATATCTGCAATTTGTCTTCACATAATATTACAAAGGCTGTCATTGTGTTCTTAATCAGAGTTTAGTAGTACACTTTATTAAAATTCATAATGGTTTTCAATGCAACAGCCCTGCAATGAATCCAGTCTGTGTGAAGGTTATAATGTTCAGATCTTGTCATTAAAGATGTGCAGCACCCACTTAAGGTGGCCACAAAAAGCACATTTAAAGGTTAGCACAATAAAGACACATGGTTATATTAAAAACATAACTTCTTGTTCTACACACATATAACGTTTTTCCAGACAATAAGCACAAATAGCAAGTTGATACAAATACACCCACACATATCACGTATGCTTAAAGATTTGAATTAGATTACCAGAGCAGTAGGAATCCCCCACAGTGCAAGAAAAGCTCACTATCTCTACAACAATCTATACCATTAAGGTTAGTCTCAACAATACTGACATTCTGCCTTCCTAGCCAATACTATAGAGTTTTCTAATTATGTTTGGCAGCATTTTAGACTTCTCTAACTCAACCCAGTACAACAACACCACAAACTTCTGCTTAGAAAAATGTTATCAGCCCATATCTGCACTTTGGCAAAAAAAGAGAGGACATTATAAGCTTCACAAAGAATCAATAAGCCAGTCAGCTAAAAATGAATCAGTTAATGATGATTCATTGATATTTTCAGCTATTTTTCAAGAAAAATGCCAAAATTACTGGCTCAACTGCTCAAATTGGAAGTTGTGCTGCTTTTCTTTGTCGTAATCGAAAAAGAAATGCAACTATATAAAGACCTCACTTATGGCCCTATTGAAGTTTAAGAAGAAGTTCAAGCTCAAAGATTATTCCAATAATGAAGGAAAATAAAACAGATTGATTGCTAATATATTGTTAATATATTAAAAATGTATTATGATATACTTAGTTTCAACACACACACACACACACACACACACACACACACACACACACACACACACACACACACACACACACACACACACACACACACACACACACACACACACAGACGACAGCTGCAGTGTTAGAGCTGAAGAGGGGTTAACACCAACATGGCATGATATCTTCATGTTGCATTCCGTTTCCTCTTACAGCAGCTGGTAATTTACATATTCCGGCACCAAGATCAAGTTAAATGTTAGTGATAAACTAATCTCATCAACAGCAGGAGTAAAACATACTCCAAAGCATTTGTATAACAAGAGTTATGATTAAGAACTAGTTCTGTGTCTCTCGAGTGGTAAGCCAAACATTTGGCGCTGTAAAAGTGCTGTGTTGTACTTCAGTGATGTTGTTGGGAATCTTTCTCTGCTCTTCACGGCGCAGCCTAGATTTGTAGTTGTTTGAGGGATGGGAGCTGTCCTCAGTTATGTTGAGCTGATTGTATAATAGCATCACAAAGGAAACAAGCAGTCCATATAATAACTAAGCATTACTTCAAAGATCCCTGGCTGAGCCTTTTCTTCGTACGGAGAGCACTCATTGGGATCTCCCCTGATGCCCCTTTCACATCAACGCGGTTCCTGATCTAGCTCCGTGCTAGTGCTCTTCTGGTTCGGAACCGTTTTTTCTTTTCAGCCCCCGTTTTGTTCACACCGCCCAGAGCCCGACTGGTGCTGCCGCTGCTGCGTCATGACGTCACCATTTACGTCGCTGATTTTCTCCCCAACGGCGCTCACAACAACAACAATGGGGGACTGCGTCGGATCTGGATTAATACTGAGCAGAACCCAGAGGTATCACGCTCAGTGGGGGATGGATGATCCCCGCTAAATGTCTCTTAACATTTTCCTGAAGCACTCCACGGACTCTGCGATGACAGCTTCTTCTGGTAGCAAGTTCGACTCTCTGATTGTTCTTGGAAAGAAGGAGTATTTAACTAGTGTCACTAATAGCGAAAATTCACTCGAAGTTCAAAGAGTTGGTTTTGCGGGTTGCACTTCTAACTGGCTCTAGGTACATTGATGTATCAATGGCTGAGATGTTATGGACAATCTTGAAGAAGAGAACCAAACGAACCAATCGCCGCCTTTCACTCAATTCCACCCAGCTCAACCGCTTGAGCATTCCTGTGACAATGCTGTCCCATTCATAATCTCGCACCTCTTCTTTGTACTGATTCCAGGGCATCACTGTCTTTATCCGTGTAGGGGTCCCAGACCGAGCTGGCGTACTCTAGTTTAGAGCGTACTAGGGCCACAAAAGCTGACTCCTTCAGTTTCTGGGGACAACGTTGCAGGTTCCGGTGTGGGAAGCCGAGCGAACGGTTTGCCTGTGTTACAATTTGGCCAATGTGTTGGCCAAACTTCAGGTTATTATGAATTTCTACCCCAAGATAAGGCTGGTGGGACACCTCTTTTAACACCTGGCCACATAGAGTATAGTTTTTAGTGTACGGGTTTGTTGATCTGCTTGTTCGTAGGACGTAGCACTTACTAGCATTAAAGCACATTCCCCAAGCGTTAGACCATTCCTGAAGACTGGTCAGGTCACCCTGTAGGTCTTCTTGGTCACTTCCATTTTTAATAGGCCTGTAGAGCAGGCAGTCATCCGCGAATAACCACACGGTGGATGCTACATGTGACGGCAGGTCATTAATGTAACATAGGAAAAGCAATGGACCCAACACAGTGCCTTGTGGGACACCAGAGTCAACATGAACTGTACCTGATTTCACCCCTTCTACGACTACTTGTTGGCTTCTTTGCATGAGAAAGGTTGTGGTCCAATCAAGTATTGGGCCGGTTATACCCATGTGGGCCACTTTTGCAACAGGCGCTTATGTGGGACCATGTCGAAAGCCTTTGAGAAATCAAGGATTGCCACATATATTTTTGCCATGAAGTTTCCCTATTTCAAGAATGTTTTCAAGAATGTTTTCACAAAGACTGTCAAAGAACTCTACCAGGGTTTCTTCAGTACTTTCATCTGCTTGGTAGATGATCAGGTTGTTCTCTCTGGATTCACGATCACCTGTTTCCTTCAGCTGTTCATCTCTAGCTTCTTTCATTATTTTCTTAAAGTTTGATGGTGCAGATGTTTCACTTGCTTTGGTCATTCCTGCCCAGGTCTTCACTGTGTCGGCATATGAGATTTGTATCTGCTGCTTTGCGTCTGCCAGGAGACATTCTATTTTTTGGGACACTATTTTCGAAATCGCCTCGGCTGTTGTCTACCGACAGTTGGCTAAATAGTTCCTTGGTAGGACAAGCTAACCTAGCAGCTTGGACTGCAGCAGGTTCACACAATAGGCAGTACCAATGCAATGAAGCAAATTAGTTTATGGCCTTACCCATGGCTGCCGGTATGTTCTGGCATTTGAAACAAGACCATTCTTCACACCGTTCGCACTGTATAAGCTATTTTCCCCCAGTGTCGCATTTCACACACTTATCATCCTTGTTTATAGTTTCAATTATACCACTCCTACCTTGGCCGTGCATTATTTCAGTGCAGGAGTCCGTAACGGGCGTGAGCTCAGTTGCGGGAGTTGTTCACAGTTGGCTAGTGTTGTGCCGGATGTCGGCACATTTGATAATATCATGAACTAAAGGCAGCAAAGAATAAACTGAGAAATATTTGGTAATATTGAAGTAAAGTAAAGAGTTATCTAAAGACCTTTATGGAGGATAAGCTTGGTTTTTAATCTCCTCAGACAATGTGAGGAGTTCAACTTCATGTGCCCACCACGCAATTAATTTATCATTAACTTGTCAACAGGAGGCCAATATTGTTTATGGCACTATTGCACATATACAGGCATGCGCAGTTTGTTTTATTTGAAGTATGCATTTCCCAAAAGTGTCAAAAGCTTCTGAAGACAGTTTTGACATGGCATCCTTCCCCAGTGAATTGTTCCACACAACAATAAAAGGAGAAACAAGCTTGAAGGCAGGAGCGCCTTATGAAGATGTTCATGATGTGTCACACCAAAGCTTTTTGATCCATGACTTTAACACACCTGGAAGAAGAAGTCAGTCTTTTTGATTGAGGAGGTGGTCAACAAAAGTTCATCCTGTTACACTTCAGCCTCAACATCACCTGTTTAGGTGTGGCGACTGTCAAACTGACATTCACTGGGATTTACCGATCACAATGGGTAAAAAAACGGAAGGAAAAACAGCCATGTCTAGTTCTACAGTATCTGGGAAAGCTTTGCTTTATCTGCCTGCCTAACAGTCCATCCGCAACAGCTATCTGGCAGGAATCACTGAAGGCCCATTACTGACAGAGAGATAAGGCCGGAAAAAAGAAAGCCCCACAGATAATACTAAAAAGTCAGAAAACATCTTCTTCTGCTTAATTCTGTCTCAGATGTCTCAGCGAGCATCTTGTCAGTTGGTGGGAAATTGAAACTGTCTCTGCCTTGTCAAGAACTCGGCAACTCTAACGGTGAGACACCAAAAGTGACCTTGGAGGATACTCCCTCTCACATGCCCCCTCTCCCTCTCTCTTTTCAGGGACCAAGGGGAAGAGCTCACCTTGAAGTAAGACTCGGGCAGAACCAGAATACAGAAAGTGAAGCGTCAGAAACATGACTGTGCTACAAGTCCCGACCTGCTGATGGGAAATTTCCTGCCTGGTTATGTGAGACACGGGGCCACAAGAGGCCAGAAAATAGACTCAATGCCCATGTCCATCACCATGTCATGTCTTTCAGACTAAGAAGAACCAATCATGGCTTTCATGACAGAATTCCCTATACTTCATAGAATTTTAATAATTTATCCCCTAAACACTCCCGCAACGTCTACCCATTATGAATTACCTAAAGCTAAGCCAAGACTCCTATGGACTCTTTAAAAATACAAGCTGAGTTTCTGAGACTTGTAGGAGACTTCTAAAACATTTCATCAGATCAAAAATATTTGATCATCAAAGCAGAACATAATGTTTTGTACTTCAACACAGAGATAATCAGAACATCACATACAAAAATATTTTTTGCAATCATG
Organism: Notothenia coriiceps; assembly: GCF_000735185.1. Classification (NCBI taxonomy): domain Eukaryota; kingdom Metazoa; phylum Chordata; class Actinopteri; order Perciformes; family Nototheniidae; genus Notothenia; species Notothenia coriiceps. The sequence goes on from NW_011355840.1 coordinate 163,576, forward strand.
CAGTCCTTCAGTATTTACCAAAGTGACCTAAAGCACCCAGCCATATTGTATTAAAAGGACTTCAATCCAAGAATAGCAATATTATATGATATTGCCGACCCTATGTAACATACACCTTTGTCCATATGCGGCAACATGAACACAAGTGCCACACAAAGCAGTCTGTGCCTTGAGAAAGCAGCAGCAGGATGCAGCCTGTGTGATGATGAATGGAGATGTCAGATGACCACAATGGGGGTCGGCTCCTTAACTGGACGACTGACCTGTCGTTCTAAATAGAAAGGTTAGCCAAACCGTGGAGACCAGCCATCAATCTTCTTTCTAAGCACAATGATGATTTACTCCATTCAAATCACTGATATGAGTGAGTGAAGAGCAGCACAACACAGAGGAGTATGTGTGTGTATATTTCTGGGTATTCCTCATTTCCAAGTTAATTATATGCATGTGTGTGTGCAAGCACCACCACGTGTATGTATATTTTGAGTCTGATATGTTCATGGACTACGATGCATAACCTAGTTTTTGTAATTGTGTTGACACAATCTGATGAACCCCATGCAGCGCTTGTATTGGATTGCACTACTAATACCTGGCTATAATATATTGATCTTCCCTTCCATACTGTATATCCAGCCAACAATTTCACTTGCTAACGAAGCGTGAAATGAATTGTGAGAGAAACATCTCACCCATTGTATATACAAGCACTCACAGCTATTACATTCATTTGAATGTGAAGCACGTCTGTTTCCCGTCTGCAGTGTAGTGAATGCGTACAGATTGGCCCAATGAGGACAGACTCAGACTTACCAAAATCACCTTAGTTTACAGGTGCTAAATGGATAATTCAGTCAGAGTTCACATAGTTAAGCATTAATCAAGAAGCATTATATCCAAACTAACAATTACAGAAAAGAGAAAAATATGTACATATTGCTGTAAGCAGAACAACATTAAATGTGATGAAGGGAGAGGTAATATATCACTGAGGGGTAAGAGAAGTGCATTACTGTGATGAAGAAGTCATAGAAGATTGAATCGGAATGCTAATGATAATGTTGACAATCACTACAGAAATCTGAGTGAATATAGCCATGCTTTTTTACTGATGACAATTACAGTTTCTGAGGCTACAGTTATGAGTAAGGGGATGATCATGATGAGAATCAAAACCAATATGGGCTGGAAAGATATGAATACATTTAGTGGAGAAAAAAAAAAGCAGAAGCATTTTCGGTAGAAGTTAGCAGTTGGGAAATCTTTAAGAAAAATGTTAAATCCAACACTGCAGGCCAGACCAAATCTCCTCAGGGAGACTGGAACCAGCAGAGTTGGAAAAAGCCAGCCAAGTTATTAATGAAGTAATGACCAGAGTCACGCTGTGGAAGGAGATCTTAATCGCCTGCAAGAATGGAGGGCCAGGACCCAGTCCAGACCCATTTGGTCCATGCGGCACATTAATGCTAATTAGAGTAAAGGAAGGGAAGGTTTGTAATCTGTGTAATTAGCCTAGCCTACAGAGGCGTCCTGTGGGGCTGAGGAGAGATTCAGGCCTGGGACAGTGTGATTTTACAACTGTGTGTGTGTGTGTGTGTGTGTGTGTGTATCAATCAATCAATCAATCAATCAATCAATCAATCAATCAATCAATCAATGTTTATTTATATAGCCCAATATCACAAATGTTACATTTGTCTCAGTGGACTTCACAGTTTGTACAGAATATCAGTATGAAAATACGACACCCTCTGTCCTTAGACCCTCACATCGTACAAGGAAAAACTTCCAGAGAAAAACCCCACAGTTTAAAGTGGAAAATGGGAGAAACCTCAGGGAGAGCATGAGACAATTTAGTCTTGGCTCACTGCATTAGTCACAGTGGCTTGCGTCAGTCTGCAATAAAGGTTATGTTAGGGCCAGAGTTGTATGTGGCAGCCACCATTAGGGAATGTGTAAAGATCTTTTCATGTAGGCAGAGACCTGAAGGTTCATGTAATGGTCATAGTGAGATTTGTGACACTTCCATTAAATGTTCAAACTTTAGATCAATTTAAGTCAGACTTTTTTCTCCTCCTCTCACTCCTCTTCACGTTTCCCTATACGCTATTACTCTCTTGCCTTGCTCTTCCTGCAACGCGGCAGAAAATATCCACTTTGGTTAAAGAGTCAAATATAGAGACGGAGAGTCTGAGAGTGTGTCAGGTCCCATTCCACAGTCTCTCCGCCTGCCTGGCACCCCTCCACGGCTGTTTCTGTGCCCTGTCAGCAGTACAGCCAAGCAGAGCTATGCCTCCACCCTGCCCTGTGCACAGCTCCACGCCGTGCAGTGCGCAGATGTCCACACAATTTACTGCCCACACCAAATTGGATCACTTCTCCGGTGTTTTGAGCCGGCCTTGTGCCTGCTGTTTTCCACCTTCTCTCATAAACATCCAGAGATTGGGGGCAAACAGAGAGAAGGGAGGCAGTGGGAGTTGATTTAAGAAGCAAATTAAACCAGGAAGGGGCTGAGTGAGATTTAATCAAAAAGAAAAGGGGTTGATGGTTGTTATTAAAAAAGGGGGCGGTTCTCTACTATCACAGCAAATCCTTTTTTTATACGTGCACACACAAATGAAACAAATGGAATGGAAGTCATAGAGTAGTCCGCAGGTTTCAGTACCAGCCCAACATCAATACAACACTCATGTTTGACACAGTTTGACCTCAGAGGCATCCCTGGAGTCTGCCAGGTTACCAGGGTGTTGTCAAGGTCAAGCACAATCTGACATCTGATCAGCTGCGATATGAACGAGTGACAACTCCATTTTCTGAAGTTGGCTGTGTAAAGATCATTACAGTAATAGAAGACAAAGAAACCCGTGTGTGCCTGTGCTTTCTGATGTGCATGTGTGTGTGCATGTGAACCCTGAGGGATCCTGGCAGGTGGTAGCACACTGTCTAGATCAATTATTGATTCCTCCTGGACTGCTCAGGTGTGAGATACTACTGCAACACACTCAGACATGGCCTCTAAACTCATAATCGCAGAGATGGGAAGACAAAAGGGCACCTCGAAGCAACAGAATAACTGAGCCTTTATTCCATCAGCAATCTTGCTGTTGTGTGTAACCATATCACAAACATGCACTTTATATAAAAAGTGACAGCAGTAACCATAACTAAGATGGCCTAAAACCAAGGTGGCCGTTTCTATCTTGGTAAATATGAAACCCGCGCCACATCTTGTTTTTGCGAACCAGAGGGCCTTAGGGTTTCCTCACTTAATAATGTATAGACCACAGTACTTCCCACACTCGTACTGAACACCAGCATTAGTTTAATTTCTGCATGCAGAGTCAACAGTGTGGACCAGAGAGTTCCAGGGATACTGCTACAATACTTGCTGTCACCTCTGGGCATCGCTGTCCAAAAGAAAAATATTGTAATTTCCAGTTTATTAAAATAAGTGTTCTCCTTATCTTTTATGCATTTCGTTTGAGTCAGTTATATCTGCTATAATCAAAAGCAGACCGCCACTGAGCAACCTCATCATCCAATCAGGTTATTGGGTTGCACAGTGGACAATCTACAATATTCACCCTTTTTGTACATCACAGTAATTACAGAGAATTACCATGTGTTTCCCGCTGACTACGACAGTTAAATGTTCCTTCAACAGTCGGTAATAGCTCCTATGGATTTCCCATGTGAATCCATTACTGCATCGGCATCTCACCTTTCTTATTTGCTGTACATTCAATCCTTAAAGGATTCTTCAAAGGTTATCTCAGGAGAGTTTATTGTCATTGAGACATTGTTTTCCTGAACAAAAAGTCAGTTAATAGTTCTGAACTGGATTTCAATATCATCTACAAGTAATGTATTAAATATATACTGTAACCACATCTGTCTAAGATAGAGCTTACTTTTATTAAAAATCTTCTTTTACCTTTTCAATTTACAGGAATTGTATTGGATTTCCTCTGATATAGTGTTTTTATTTTGCGAGTATCAAGTACTGTTTCTATCTTTTCAACTCATAGCCTATCTTGTTGTTTTCTTTGTTTCTAAAAGCATGCAAATAATTACCTACAATTTGATTATGTGCACAAATGTAATTTACTTTCACCCTTTTTCTTACTCCCACAATTCAGCATTATACATGAAGTAATTCAACCATCAACTACCTGGTTTGCTGCCTTACAGGATAATATGTGCAACCTTTCTTGTTTTATTTTCTAATCTGACATTCATTTATTAAGTCTCCCGAAAGCGCTCCTCTCTTCAAGGCGAATGTGTTTTATGTTCTGATATTATTAAGTGCATTCTGGCACCCTGGATACTGTTCACTGTTCCTGTTATATGTCCTTAATTTCCAAGGGGGGAAAACTCATTTTTTATTTGCCGCCCTTTATTTTGATTGCGTGGTGAGCGTAAATTACTCAGTTGCTGTCATGGATACATTATTATCTGTGCAACAGTGGTTTTCACCAGGCTTAAAGATGTTAACAACACTCCTACAGGGAGTCATAGAAATCCAACCAGAATCCATTGCCGTGTCAATATGTATTATCTCAATTACATATCTACCAAACAATATGTATGTAACAGTTTCCCTCTTTTCCACATACTCATTCATGTTTTTCTTTCTATCAATTGTTTGTGTCTGAAAAGATAACTTTAACCTCTGTGGCTGTGTTGTACATGTACATTTAATAATAAAAATATCCCTTTAAGTGATGACAACTTCCTGACTCTAAATTAGTATTGCAGCATATTCACAATCCTAATTTTGGAGATTAGGTAAATGATGAATTAATCGGGGAGACAGTGGAGGAAATGAGATCAGATTATAGAAGTATAATGCATAATAGCCTTCTTTTTTAAGTGGATTTTATAATACAACAGTGATGATTAGAGCTAATCCATGACCACAGAGCATGGATAATGGAAGAATCAGTGAATAGATTGCCATTTTGTATGAAACGATGGTTTGGTTTCTGTAATTACATCTGTCATTTGTTAATAAAACCATTCAGCGAAGGCCAGGGTAAATACCAGACCCACCGGCACTGGCTTGGTCATTGCAGCTTTGCTATGTTAACGGGATTGGCAAATTCTGAGTCATCAGAAAGATGCTTTGAATGAGATCCAGGAGAATTGGAATATTCAATTAAAAGCCTGCTGAGCCAGAGAGCTGTGTTGGATTTGCTTTTTTCTAAATTAAGACCAATTCATCCAATGGCACAGTAAACCTCACTCTGATGTTTGAACATTCTCTCTACTGAAAAGCAATAATGAAAAAAAGGCAATCCAGCTGAACTATTGAGAGAGCCATAATGGTAACCAGCCATCCCTGCAGAGATGCCCTGCCCAAAAGCTCCCCGAACATAAGAGTGAAGGTGTCACCACAGCCATTTTAGTACAGAATACACCCTGAGGGGGCCTTATAACCTCCATCATGACTGACCCCCACCCATTTCATTTATCACGTTCCTCCTTCATCAGAGCTTGTCAATGTTACAATTTTGTGTCTTCTTTCATTTTCACTGGCCCTGTTATTCTCCCTTTTTACTCCTTTGAGGTAAAACATTTACCATCCCTCTTCATCTCTCTCCTCCAGGCTCTATGTGCCATCGCTGATGCTCTATGCAGCATCAGAGGTGCTGCTGAAGAGGCTGGGAGGGTAAATAGGCATGAGGGCATCAAGCCCAAAGCTCCCTGGCAGAAAAGGGGGGAGGGATCATCAGCAGAATATTGAGAAAACCACCCTGACTAAAGGAATCAGACAGCAAATGCAGCCTGCAATAGAGCGCGTTGAATCATTCAAAGGCTAAACAGCAGAGTTGGACATCAACGTAGAATAGTGTGCATGCACTTATCGTTATCTGTGTGCATGGCTTTGCATCTTTGTAATTCAATAAACACATCGCTAGCAAGTCCAAGAAAATAAGTGCAAGTAATGTAAAAGAGTTTCAAATTTGCAACACTTAAATAGATTGTGAGAGTTCTAATTCAGAGAAAAGGCAGGTCACTGGAAGTTCAAGAGATGAAGTTATGATGTCATTCAGATAGATTAATAAGGCTTTAAAGAAGATGTTAATTTACATTTCAAAGCATTGCTTGTTCATCAGTAAATACACTTAATTATGGTTTGTAGTCTTGTTATGTAGGAGGGTGAGAGGAGGTAGGTGGTAAAGACAGCACAGGGCTGTGTTAGTTTTATGTAAACATGCTGCAACTTTAATGAACTCTAACATCCTTAGCAGGCCCCCCTGCTAGTAACGGAGGTAAGAGAGGATGTGGGAGGCTTTCAGACCACTTTGCTCCTCTCAATCCGTCAATTTTGCCCCACTTTTCCCAGCCTGCATCTCTACTCTTCTTCCCATCTTCTTTTTCTTGAGCTCTACTCATGCATGTTATCACTAAGCTGGCAGCAGTGGGAGGCTACAGTGGAATTCTTACGCCCGAAATGCTCCCCAGGTACCATCTAACCCTCCACCACTCCATCTCCATTTTCAATGCCATCGTTCCAGAGTTGTCTTCTTCTCTCTCTACTGTAACCATTAAACCATCATCTCTGCCAGGCATCCAATGTGTGTGTGCCCTAACTACAGACCCTCCTCTCCCCTCCCCTCCCCTCTCCTCTCCTCTCCTCTCCTCTCCTCTCCTCTCCTCTCCTCTCCTCTCCTCTCCTCTTCTCTTCTCTTCTCTTCTCTCCTCTCCTCTCCTCTCCTCTCCTCTCTCCTGCATCGGGAAAGGCTGGCTGTGTTCCGTGAGCCTGAAAAAGTCTCGGATAACCGGAGTGGACTTCAAACAGGTGTGACAGGTTAGCATTTTTTATACGTTCAGATACTGACTCCCTCTCCTCCTGTGGGACCAAAACGATGCGACTAAATCCACAATCCTACACCCTAACTTGCTGCTGGTGCTCCATTATACGACCCTGCAGTAACTGTGCCACTCCAGGCCATATCCCAAATATGTGTGCCAAACACCAAGGGATATTGCATTGACAATGATGACAGCCCTTCACTGCCATTCAACAGCTCAGCCCCTCAGACAAGGATCCACGGCTCAGTGTGAGTGGACATGCAATCAGGTGAAAATGTGATTGATGGAGCACAAACAGCTCAGCCACACTGTGTGTGCCCAAACACACAGAGACTAAATGTTTGTGGAGGGACACCCCTTGCTTGGAGTTCTGTTCGAATGCACTCACAGGTGTTGTCTGAGTTCCTTTGTAAACATTCAACACAATAAGTGCAAATCACTTGGGCATATCTGGGCATGCGGTATTCAATGATTATATTCTCAAACTCATATCTCGTGTATTGCAGCTAAAAATGTTGCTTCTAGCCAAGTGTTTTTATGCGCAAATTGAGAATGTGCATACAAAAGGTGACATTTCAGAGTAGAGCTTCCAGAGTGGAAGCAGGCTTTTTAAAATAATTCATACTTCAGCTTCACGGGAGAGATGAAATTACAGTTAAACAAAGTGCTGGAGATTTTTCCAGTCATCATTTTTCTTTTGCAGTTTTTTTGTTCTGGTAATTCATTCAAAATTTGGATGCAAACTAGCCAAAGGCACATGAGGAACATGACTCACGAAGCGAGCAGAATGCATATGAGCTGATTGAACAGTAAAGTGTGTCGTCTTCTGCAGAGTTAGAGAAGTAAGGTGCAAGCACATGGCAAAACAATTAAACTATGGGCAGATGATATTGATATTTAAAGTTGAAAATAAAATTTTCAACTTAGCTCATTAAGTTGTTAAGGCAACACAGCGATTCATACAATATGAATAGGTTACTTTGTATTATAATTAGAAATGAATAATTAAAATAATAATATGATACACAAAAATGTTTTTTGGCAGCAGCCTGGTGTTACATGTTGTCAAGGTAAAGACAACGGCTCACTGTGTTTTATTGTGCAGCACTTTATATTGGCTCAGATCCTGAAGAAAACACATAAAGTGGCTGTCTGTCCCCACTCAAATGACAGCACCGGGTTTTAATTTAAAAGCAGTTTGCACTCATGAAAATCACCCAATAATCTTTAGTTTAACTCAGGAGTGGCAGCCTTACTGGCCATTTTGGTTCAGTTTCCCCACTTCACATCCGTCCACTTTCCCCTAGTGGTATTGATCTCTGCAGATAGTTTTATGTGCCCAGCTTTTCAGATGTCCACTTCTGCCTCTACCCAATACAATGATGGTGATCCGGGTTTGGTTTGCAGTGCTGAAAGTATAAAAACATTTGTTTTTCCAGAACAAACGTCTCAGTTGCTGTACAATCTCATAGAGCTTTTCAGACCAGTGTATGCAACATACGTTTGCCTATCATTTCAGCTATGGTGGAATCTTATAACCTTTCCATTAGACTCTACATGTCGGACATCACAGTCCAAATGGTAGGGAATCACTACTCTTGGAGAAAGAATGAGATCACCGAGGAACAAGAGGAGAGCAGAATTGATAGAAGACAAATCGTCCAGCACTTTCTTTAAAATATAGGGATTGTCTCTCTCTCTTCCTATCCTCTTCCTATCCTCCCCCTTTTCTCACCCTCTGTTTTTCTCCTTTATTTGAAACTCACGTGGATACTAAAATGTGAAAAACATGGAGGGATTTGGTATGTGTCTCTGTTTATGTGTTTGGAGATTACTTGAGAACACATTAGAGTTAAAAATTAGACAATAAAAAGGAATATTGGCTTGTAGAAAAACCTTTAACAAAGATTTTGCTTTAAGGTTGTATTCTGTATAGTATTTTTGCAGCCTCACACACGCGTGTGTACACAGACAAACCAAAGAGAAAGCCATAATGCAATGCAAATCTTTTGACAGTACAGCAGGGGTTCACTGAACATGTAAAGATGGATGTGGTAATCATTTAAAAAGCAATATGCAGCCATGCTTGTAGAAAAATAGAAAGTGGTGAAGACAGAAAAAAAAAAAAAAGAACAGTACAAAGGAAATACGCTTTGAGGGGAGGTTTCAGATATGTACAGCAAAGATGAAGAAAAGGGGGGGGGGAGAGAGGAGGAGGTACAAGTTTTGAACAACCTCCAGCATCCCGGCGCAGTGTGAACAAGACGAGGTCATCTCGTTGGGAGCTGGGGCTGAATTCTAATCACAACAATAAGGTCAAACTAGTAATCCCTGTCCGCTGAAATGTCACTGTTCCCCTGCTCTGACACGGCTCCCCACACACAGCATCACAACAACCAGCCATCGATCACACACTAATTAGGAATGGATGGAGCCTGCTGTATAGGATACAAGGGACACAAATCTGTACTTAACTTCACACACATCCACAATATAATTAAATATATCACATTAAACAGACATGGACACACATACTTATGTGACTAAGCTGTTTGGCTTGCATGCAACCTCCTAGGATGGGAAGTCAGGTAAATAATCTCAATGTGAATGTAGTGCAGGCTGATCGGAAAAGGAAATGGGTCTGAAGGATTAAGATAAACCTTCTAGCATCCCACCCACCCACAAACACACACACACACACACACACACACACACACACACACACACACACACACACACACACACACACACACACACACACACTACACTTTTCTACATCCAACTGACAGGTTTATCATTACTTTGAGAAAAAAGATTATTAATTTAACCCTTTTAGAAGGGAAGATATGGTCATTTGTTCTGGGAATGTCATTTTCGAGCCTGAAACCTGAAAAACAGGCTCGGGGTTTAACAGGTTAACAGTATTTACAATGGTTATCGGCCATATCAACAACACACTTTTTCTTTTTATGGAATAGCATTGTGAAGTTAGTGGACCCCAACAAAATCTAAAACACCCCAACCTACCACTATGAATTCCTATTTCTGTTCCTATTTCAGGAGACTATGGTCCTTAACATGTTCACCTGGATAAAACAATCATGTTCTGACTAAGTTACCAGTGACTCAATATCTGAGCAACCAGGATATACGTCTTTAGCCGAGAAGGAGCTATTCATAGGTGGTATTCAAAACTGTGCACAATCAATTAATCAATCAATCAATCAATCAATCAATCAATCAATCAATCAATCAATCAATCAATCAATCAATGTTTATTTATA
>NW_011355840.1:173990-188014 GCF_000735185.1 Notothenia coriiceps
TGACGAGGCTTTGTGCCAGGTCATGCGGAGAGCTTCATCCGTTGCTGTAGAGAACAGAGCATTTTTATCTCCTCACATACTCAAGACTAGAATAATCATTCCATCAGTCTGTAGTGAGACTGCAGCTAATGATGATTTTTATTTGCTAAGAAATGAAATTTCCTCAAGCCTGAGACAACATCTTCAAATTGCTTGTTTTCCCAAACCAACAGTCCAAAATACAGAAATATTCAACATACCCCCACACAAGGGCAGCCAATTATCTTTTATCTTGATTTATTTTCGGTCTTCTTTTTGATAAAACAATCATTTTGGTCTTAAAAATATCCTAGTATAGAAAACATCTTAATGTGTTAATTCCAACCAACATTTCAAAGATACAGTCTAAGGTTATAATGATGACAAATGTTTTTGAAACAATTATTATAAATATTAACTATTATATTGTTAGTATTTAGTTATTGTGAAATAATAGATGTTTTTTTATCAAAGGGAAGATGGACCAATCATGTAGACTGTAGTTTAATGACAGATTTTTCAGCTATTTTCAGTTTGTTTTTTTCTACAGATTCCTTTGATTTTCTTTAAGCGTTGCGCAATTTTTTATCTTAAGTCAAGGCAAATGTAGTCAGGTCATTAATGCTGTTTCATCAAAGACTGGTGGTCATTTTCTCAGTTGGTGTATAAATGTGTTCTAACGCATTTAAAAATGTGAAGCAAATATTAATGCGATGGTCACAGCATGCTCAGTCTTTCCTCAACCAACTGCAGTCCTCATTAGAACAACTTCTGGTGGCTGATCGTAAGACTGAGAGCACACAAATAAACACATGCACACGCACACACACACACACACACACACACACACACACACACACACACACACACACACACACACACACACACACACACAGTCCCTGGCCTTCCACATCAGTTCCTCCCTGTCAGAGCGAGCTCATTACCGCCAGAATCTGGCCCTCACACTGAGCGAGCCTGCTTTGCTATGCAGTGTTTTCACTCTGGCACAAAATGTCAGCTTGCTAAAAGCATCTGTGCTCCCTCCGCCCTGCTGAGAAGGAGAGGGAGGCAGAAAAAGCGAGAGATGGAGGAAGACGATGGGGAAAAGAAAGCAAATGTAGTTACACCAAAAGGCCACAGTGGAAATAAAAGGAGGGGTAAACAGCAAGCAGAATAAAAAGAAGCTGTTTTTCAGAGAAACGGAGGAGACGTCACAGCATGACTTTGCCATGAACTGTGTTTTATTTACCACCCACAGTATCATCTCCAAACTTTTTCTGTATCCCACTAAGTACAGTAGAGAGAATCACCATGGTATCCAATCTGTTATCAGTGACTTATGATTAGATATTCATTTTCTCTATAAATACGCCCACGCAGCAGAGTTAAACACACAGAGCCACACGTCGGTGGTGTTTTGATGTACGGGATGAGAGGAGGGAAACGACGATGATACAAGCTGCTCCAGTGCTCGGTGTACAATACAACACACAAGGAGACTGAAACACATAATGACAATGTATCCTGCTCTGTTAAGGAATACATTACATATACTGTCAACATGTGGAATCATAGTCAACATACAGCTACCAAGGCGGACATTTCATAATGTGGGCAGTGTGTGGGAGGCTAAACTGCAGTCTGCCAGTCTGCACTAAATAATCTTCAATCTGAATTGTTTCTGTTCTGATTCAGGCTGCCTACATTATCACAGTTAGTTAAGCTTTTTAAGAAGGCTAATGCTCATATTATGAGAGAATCAGGAGCTTCACAATTTAAAGTCTTGTCAGTGTCAGATATATTCCTCTTCTTGTAATTAGGATAAGGACGTGCTGTCTTAGTCTACACCTGTGCAGTGACTCGGATTGTAACCTTGACAACCGTGTGAAGGTCAGCGGGGGTGGGGGGGGGGGGGTCAACAGAGTGACTGCTGCCATGGTGATAGAGGAGAGAAAAGGGGATGCTGTGTCTATTGGTATTGAAGCATCCTTCACAGACTTTGGATATCAATATATCAATTGCTTTGGAAATAACAAGATATTTTGGGCGGTTCAAACGCTGTAAACTGATCCAACAAGCTCTTATTTTAAAACATACAAACCCCTGGTTAGTACTTTAATAAGGACACTAACGATTTACCTGGGATGTTGATTGACACGTGAATGGGATGATCCAAAAATTCTTTACTATAAGTCATATTAAAATTCTCTTGAGCCTCATTCAATCGCAGAGACTAGACACCAAATATACAACAACTATTATTTGATTAGATTTCTAGTATACTGGCTAATGCATAACTTCAAATATCCCACAGAAACACAACATAGACATTAAATAGTACAAAAGATCCAACAAAAATGTGGACTTTCTTCACCAGCCACTTTCAAATCTTTCGGCCACTTCCTGTTTTTCCGTGCTTACTATATGCCGGTCGACTCTCATAATCCTAAAAATGCTTTAACGCGGCCCAGCTTCCACTGTAAGAAGAAACACGTTTATCGCTGGCCAATGTCATGCACAGATAATTATATCCAATGTGAGTGTGACGGGATGGGCCCTGTTCCAATCTGCCCCAGATGGGCACCATCAGAGCCAGTGATGTGCAGCAGAGAGATCAGAGCTGGGAGCTCATCGATCCATTCCAGGTCATTAAACCCAAGAGTGGTGTTATCGGGCAAAGCACGGTCACCCAGCAGAGATCAATATCGGATAGAGAGATCTAGCATGAAGGGGGGGTTGAGATAACAGGAGGTGATTGTAGCTGGCTAAAAATATATATAGAAAGTTGAAACAGATGTAAATCGCATCAGGATGCCACAATCCCCACATTCTTGTGCAACGCTGTTCCACTGCTTTCATTTCGATAGTTCAAGAGAATAACTATCTGATGGATTTGTGCTAAAAGGATTGGATAATTACTATCAGTCGAAAAAAGACATTTAAAAAATGGTGCTTTGATTCGTGATGAAACATCTAATCGATGTGATTAGAAACTATGTGGGATAATATAAAAGAAACATTTTGAGTCCAACTTCTCAAACGTAATGGTTAGGTATTATTTGTGCTTTATTTCAATGTTGGATATAACTGTGTCTAGGCTCTTTGTTCAGTCGAATAAAACATGGATATCTGGGAAATTGAATACTTTTTTTCTGTTATCTGACCATTTATAGACATAGAGTTATGCAGCATTATGTGTTGCTATTTCTGAGATATCTTCTTTTTAGGCTTATGCCGTTTTTTTTGGGGCGGAGTTCCTATGTTCGAACCGATATTTAAAGATTAAGAAAAATGAATACTGTACAGTGTAAAATTAAAACTGAAAAAGGCAGTTGTTGTTATTTGCTAAATAAATCAAATTGACTACACCAGACGAAATGATTAATTTATTAAAAAAAATCTGGGAGTATGCCCCAATTCTAAAATCTCAAAAGGGAGAACACATGTTTACATCTCAGTGAGATCAAAATGAAAAGATAACAGTAATGCAAAGAGGTCAGGAGAGAGGAATAGATAGGGAGATAGGAAGGGAGAGATTATTTGAGTAGGTTGGCCTGCGTGAGGATTAAAGACGGGCCATCTGCCACTAGGATTCTAGCCCTACAGACAGATAGAAAATGAAGGGAAGATGTACATGTATGCAAAACCCACATACTACACATACCTAAACACAGTGAGGCAAAGATTAAACTCACACATGAGTGAAGACATCGTGGCCTGAATCAAACTATTAAAACTGGCTAAATGTTGGTTTACATTTTTGAATAAGTGGCCATGGTAGACTAAATGCTCAATGACATTTAATACAAACTTGACATTTAAAAAATGGTTTTGTATCGCAGCATTCTATCTTTCTTGACTATCCATGCAGCACAGAGATAGATTTAGCTCAAGGTAAAGAAAGTTCTTCTTCTGTCCTTTTCCTTCTCTCCTTATTCCTCTCCGGCATTACAATCCAGCAGAATGACATTCCGACCCTGTCCCATGCCAACCTCACCCTCCCTCCCTTTTCCACCGTCCCCTCTCGCCAATGGCCGATTCTGCATACACTCAGTCCAACAGCTCCTCCCCCATTTCTGTCCGCACCAGACAGAGAAAGGCAACCGGGGAGTGTACTCTGCTCTTTACTGCTCCCCTCCCTCCCTTTTTTTCTCTCTCTCCCATTCTCCCACCCCTCCTCCAGTTTCTCTCTTGCTCCCCTCCCTCTTTCAGCTTTGGGGAAGCAGCGATCAGACCCTGTCGTTCAGTTTTAGCAAACAGACACACCAGAAAAACAACAGAAAACAGACATAGGAAGCAGAGGGTAAGAACTGAATTGAAGAAAAGGCAGACAAGAGAATTGACCTTTTTTAGTTTGGATCAAAGAGTGGGTGAGAACCCCTCCTCTCCTCTCTGCTGGAATACTGCAGGGCTGGGAATCCTATCCCTGTCCCGCTTCTCTTCCCGTTCCCCAAGCTCAGCCAGCTTCGCCCTAGGATGCTTTGAAGGATGGTCCACCAGGAAAACTGTTCTTACAAGGTAGTTCTCAGAGCTTCATGACACATCACATACATTCATTTCATTTGCCAATGTCTTTGCCGTCTTGACAGACACAAGCTGAGCCTGAATGTTTTATCTCCTCAGTTGAGTTTACCATCACATTTAAACTAGGACATTGTTGCACATGTGTAGACGTATTTGTTTGTCTTTTGTGGTTAGGTGATTGTGTTGTGAATCTGATGGCTGGCTGGTTGCTAAGAGAGCAGTTGACTCAAGGGAATAATGTCTTTCCTCCCCTCCTACTCCTCCTCATCCAGCATAATCAATCCATGTCAAGAAGGCATGTAACTGCAAGTTCACAATGTTGTGAATAGACACTTTGGGTGCAAGTGTATTCTGTGCTGTGAGTTGTATGTAGGAGATGCATATTGTTGAGAGTATGGTGCATATTGAAATGGAGAATTTAAATGTGAATGGTTGCTTCTAGGGTTGTGCCAATGTGTGCAGGCATGTTGTGTATGAGTTTGTGTGGTGGGGCATGTGAAAGCAATGTTCCACTTAATCTAGACAGGAGTTGGGAGGAATGAAGGAGTCGTGATTAAAGGAAAGCACTGCATCCCAGCTGTAGATCTGTTTTTTCTGTAACCAGCGCTGCTTGGGAAAGAAAGTCTGCAATGCAGTAGAGATACAGAGTGGGAACAAGCAGAGAGGTAGATGAAAGGCACACGATATGAGCTGAATATGGGGAAGGCCTCCAAGGGGAAAGATGGAGTTTCTTTTGATGGGGGAAACAAGTGTAGAAGAATCAGGGAGTGATGCACGAAAAGCTGCTGCAGAGAAACTGATGAAGGAGACATGAGGGTCCTTCAGAGATGTATGGGCACTTAAAGTGTTTTTTCAACATTGAGAAAACTTGAGTCCAAGTTCATTCTCCATCATTTCCCCTGGGTCTAAATGGAGAAGCATTGTTGTGAATGCATTTTAACATGATATTTTGTGTGTAGTTTTGTAGTTACAGTGCAAGTGCTTACCTCACTGGCTTCATAAACATTTATAAAAGGAGATTTCTTGTCAGCTCTGTCTGATGCCCCCAATACTGGAGATTAGGTTTGAAATGAATTGCCCTCAAGTTTCTAGTTTCTGCTGTAATAAAACCTCAAAAACACTCAAATCATTCCCAAAAAAAATGAACTTCTACATGTCAGGAGGATAGATGGGTGCTTGTGTGGGTAAGGGAACAGTTGTGTTATGGGATAAGGATTTGCTGCCTTGTTTCGTAGAAGATAAAAGCTAGATGGAGTGACAGAAGGATTGCAGGAAAGAATAGCAGAGCAGCAGATAAGCAAAGAAAAGTGACGCCACAGGGCTAGTGGAGACAGCAGATGAAAGGCAGAGATGAAACATCATCAAAATAAGTATTGGCAACACAGGCTGAGGTAAAAGAACGAAAGAAGAAGAACGCCATATACATACTTCTGAGGGAAATGAGATCATGCATAGCAATGATGGAAAACATTATTGATATCAGTTAAATATAAGAAGAAGTTTATTGTCGACAGATGTAAAGAAAGTGAACTAAGCCGAGGTGGCTTTAATGCAAGAGGTGTACCAGAAACAGGAAGATGTAACGAATAAGAATGAATGAGAGTGGTAAGCAGAACAGAGGGTTCAGGCTCTGATAGCAGCGACTCTCTAGAGGCCCCTCAATTAGACTGGTAACCTGGCAACCAGCAGGCAGCCAGCGCCCCTCGTACACATAAAACACACACACACACATGGAGGGATGGAAAGAGGCAAAGCGAGATGGGGGGAAAGAACAGATGAATCATAGAGGAGATGAAACAAGGGATTTAATTAAGGGTTAATATGGGAAGGGAGTAAACAGACAAAGTGGAAAAAGAGTGCGGCATGCTGGGTGTTTCCCTCTATTTCTGTTTGTCTTGTGGGACAGTCCATGTCTTGAGGCGATCTCTGTTTTTTAGTATCATTGTTTTCCTCTGCTTTAATTAGGATGTGGTCCTGGTCTTTCTGTCTTTGGCTGAAGGAAAGCGAACAGTCAAAACAGGCCAAGAAAAAGAAACATGAGATATTGAATGTCTTTCCCTACCCCATCATGTTTAAGGTGAGCTCTCACTTAGTGTCAGAAGCCATTAGTTAATTAAGTCACAGGCCGACCCTGGGAGAACCAATAAAGCATCCATTTGACCCATTGTCAACCAAAACCATCTATAAATTGAAGCCATGTCGGATAAATAAACAAATAAAGCATGAGGCCAAAAAGAGAACATTTTATGATCGCTGTCCTCTACATCCTGATGCTGCAGTTCATTTAAGATCTTAGGGATCTTAAGCTAGCTAAACGCATGCAGTGTGTTTTCTACAGTCTGAGGTCTCAATATGTCATCCTGTTTTCAGATTCTCATGTAAATTTATAAATCTTGCAGCGGCGTATTGCTGTCAGCAGCACTATCAGCAGGATGAAGGGTGATGGGGAGATTTATCGGGTTGGCCCGTAGGAAGACTGTGAGCATGCCAAGGCCTCACAGCTCTGATTGAACGCTGAACATTGTCAAACAAAGTATTTTTGTGTATGTGTATTTTCAATTTATCCTCAACAACTGTGAGCAGTTTGTAATGCTTGGCTAGAGAGGAGTGAAGGAGAGCTCTGGTGTCTGTGACACAGTAAATGAGGTGTGGCCCGATGAATTATAAATGGGGACCAGCAGATGAGTAGATACCACTGATGGATCGTGGTAGCGTTACAGAATGGATCAATAAGGCGAGACAGTAAACATATAGTATGGAAATACGGACAATAACAAATGAGTTTAGTTTGCCAGGAAGTCGTTTTAGCATGTAAACTCCTTCTGACAGTGTCATTACAAATACATATTTTTTACTCTGTACAGATTCACACTGACATGTTTCCCATAATACACCATCATGAAAGAGACATCTGATGACAGGACACCTCAAACTGCAAACAAGGTCAGGTTAATTGTTAGTTGCATGAGAAGGATATTAACTCGTAAGCTATGAAAACAATTATTGGACTGAAAAAGCACCATCCTAGACTCCTATAACTATTTCCAAAAATACATCCATGGTCTCTAGTCATTATGTTAAGCCGTGTTTAACATGTCCCTTGTCCAGCTCTGAAATAATAAAACAGACATAAAAAAACTCCCCAAACAAAACCTGGTCATAAAAAAAAAACTAGTCATACTGTAATGAATCAGACAAACTTATGAGAATATATGAGACTGTGCAGTGAGGTATGATTATCCCATATATCAGAGATTTGCTGGGCAGCATACTTTTTAATCTAATATTATACAATTTGCCAAATCTTCAGCCCTCAAACTCCGGGCTCTGTGTTAGTGAGCAGACTTCCTGATGGGTGGCCTCATGCTCCCTTTTGCAGCCCAATTTGTTTGGAACACACAGCATCGCCATGGAGAAATTCTTACCACGTTGCTATGGCAGCAGCCCCCGTTCTTTTCCTCCTCTTTCCAAAATAAGATCTTGTGAGTCTTTAGCACAGTTCCTTGATCTGGTGTTATAATACTGTATAACCATAGACATTACAGATACAGACACCTGAAAGCAAACAGGGATTGGGGCTGATATAAAGAGCGAGTGTATTACAGGTTTAGGTGTCTTCGTACCACACACACACACACACACACACACACACACACACACACACACACACACACACACACACACACACACACACACACACACACACACACACAGACATACAGTGCCATTGGCCTTGGATCGCGGGCTTACAGGAGGTGCCAGGAACCCTCTCTCCCACAGTCACCCTCTGTTCACTTGGAACAATAAGCCATTCTGTGCATGTATGTCTCTCTCTTTTTCTCGCTGTTTCTCTCTGTCTCGCTGTTTCTCAGCTGACCCGGCAGTCAAGCATCAGAAGAATTAACCTTTGTGTGTGTCTCAAATATGCACCTGAAAGTATCCCCAGTCTTTGCCCTTGAACTAAGAGTGTGTATGTGTATGTAGAGTCCCTTTGCCATTGCCCATCGATCACCCTTCCCTTTCATCCTCCTATCCCATTTGATTCAGCTCTGACTTCACCTACACGATGAAGTCAGCCTCAGTAATGAGAATCAAAGGGGCAGACCCCACCCTTCAGTGTTTTATGTGTGTGTGTTTGTGCGTGAGTGCGTCTGTGTGTGTGCGCGTGTGTGCGCGTGCTTGCATGCGTGTGTCCAGCAGTAGTCCAGGGAGAGTGGATTCAGGAAACAGCCAGACAATTCGCTCTACTCTACCCATAATCCTTAGGGATCAGCACTGAATCAAACCCACTTCCTGTTTTTCCATTTAACCCCTGTGTGTGTTTTGTGTGTGTTTTGTATGTGTGTGTTCTGTGTGTGCGCGTGTGTGTGCTTCTGTTTAGATGATCTTTGATGTTATCATGCAAATGCATTATTTCCCCACTGACTTTATCTCTGAATTTCTCCCTTATTTTCGTCTCCTCTCTCTTGGCAGAGTAACAAATGAATGTGACTCATGTGCATCAGTATTCATTGGAGTTCTCTTGCCTCTTGTCTTTGTCTTATCCACTCTTTTTGTAACCCTGTTGTCCTTGACTTTCTATTTCATCTCTTATTTGTCATCATCACTGTCATCCCGTTAGATCATCTCAGAATGCTTCATCCTCTGACTCGTGCTTTAGGTGGATGACTGAAGCTTACAAAAAACTTTTAAGAAGAATTCATGTACAGTATATTTATAGTTGAGGTTAAATGCTAAGCTACTGTTTCATTGAAATAATGGTAGGTTTCCAATTACTTGCATTTTTCATCCCAGCCATGCAGCAAGCTAGCCTTTAACTGAAGATAACTACACATAAATCAATAAAATACCTGACTTTATTACTTAAATAATGGCACAACCACTGCAATGCATAATGAATTCTGCACTTTAAAGGAAGATATACAAGCTGGCTGCATAGTAAAAGCCTGAATAAAATACAGTTAGCTTATCAATCAAGAGAAATCATCAGTAGTTGCAACCCACAGTAATGCTATCCCCTCTTTTGGTGCATTTGAATTATGAGTTCATTTCCATTTGAACATTGAAATTGTTTTCACATTTTTGTGTGTAACCAGTTGATGGTTTGTGTGAACTCATGTTCCCCTGCTGTGTGATTCTGCTGCCATATGTGGACATCATTTTTCTGTCTGGGCGGCTATGACAAATATATGAGTCACGGGTCGATAACGTCTCGCTAAGATGAGATCATTACACACCGTAGAGAGCTCAGATTGAAAATGTAAGTCACTGATACAAGGCACAAGCAATCTCTGTGTATCTCAGTGAGTGGCTTTGTGTGTATAAGTGTTTGTGAGCCAGGCTAATGGTCCATTGTGCTCTGTCAGGGTTTATTTAGCTGGCCGGGGCTGCTGGATTTTGAGTCCAGACAGGGCCCTATTTTTACCTTAGTAGGAAAGAACCACACTACCTCCTCTGTTAGATAAACACACACATTTTCACATTTCATTTCGCCTAAAATATGTAGGCTAATCTACATTTAAAGTTAATCTCTCTTTTGAAAAACATACACAGAATTGTAAGCCATTGCAGATAAGAGGGTTAGGAAGCTTAAAAGACAAAAACATCTAAGAAGAGTCCTTGGTGTAACAGAGGGAGAATAAATATAGACAGACAGAGAGAGATAGTGTCCAGAAGAGGCTCCAGACACACCAATAGTCATCTAAACACACACACATGGGCAGGCTCAACACAAGTACATTGCCCCAAACACACACACTAACACATTTGTGGCTATCCCATGGCTGAGGTGTTTCTTTCCAAACTGGTTGTGAACAGCTGCTGTCCTCACGTCAGGGCGTTAAAACGGGAAAAAAAACACCAGTGTGAGTTTCACCCTCTCCCTCTCTGTTGCTCACTCTGGCTGTGAGAGGCCGCCCTGACCAGAGGGTGGAAGGTAGGGAGGGTCTAAAGGGGCCTTACCTCTGACCATTGTGCTTTCACAATCCTGTGGGAAGTGCTGAGGAGAGAGTGGAATAGTCAGGAAGTGCTGAGGAGTGGGAGAGGAACGGTGTCACAACATGTAAGAGAAAGACAAGGAGAAGGCACCAGGAGAGGAGTAGAGTTTCCTTTCAAATGTTGTGTTGTCAGACCATGGCAGGGGAGTGTTGGCTGAGAATATGATGCATACTGACTGGGATACACCAAGAGCTGGTCTGGACTAACTTACTGACTAGGGGGTAGAGAGGAAAAGACAGGAAGACAAGGAGGGAGGGAAGATGAGGGAGGCGCTGGATAATATGGATGGATTTGGTGGAGTGGATGATGTCATCAGGCGAACGTCAAGCCTCATCCTCAATGATGGCTACAAAGAGGTAAAGGACCACGTTGTGGTTTATAAATCCAATCAATTGAAATGAATGCTTACTGAGGGCTACTGGAAAAAAACAATGTGGTCAATGGATGTGGAATATTTTTGGTCTGACATATAACTATGTTTAATTTGATGGTTTGGACAGTGTCTGCCAAATATGTGAACACATATAAATCTACTTTTTGTTCAAAATGTCTTTCATAGAGTTAGATGAGCAGATGGATACTGCTCTCATGTCTTTGATATGAAGTTAAAGCCAGCAGCAGGTTAACTTAGCTTTCGGAGATACTTACTCAAAGCTGGGGAAAATAGCCAGCTTTGCTCAGTCTAGAGATTCCCTATATAATACCAGAACCTCTGCTAAACTGCTAATTACTCAAATGCAGATTTTGGTATTTTTTGCAAGAGCCCTTTTAGCTGTTAAAAGTGTATTCATCGATATTACTTTAAAAGTGTGTTGTGTGTACTATATTTAACATAACTCAAAGACTTAGACTGACGTAATGCTTGAAGTTTGGGTATTAAAGTGGTTAGATATTTTGGGCAAAGCTATGACATAATGGCGTGAGTAACAAGGCTTTTAGCCTCAAATCTGCTGCAGTCTTTAGGAGAAAAAAAGAGATTCCTCTACTGAATCTTTTCCCACAAATCCATATTCTGGTCTTCTAACAGAGAGAAGCTCGAATGTCACTTGGAGATCCATTGTCTTGTCTAAACCCACTTCATGCTCCTCATCTCTCCTCCCTCCCTTTGTCATTCTCCGCCTTTTCTTTTTTATTCCACTAAAACCCTCCCCCACTTCTTTTACCACCACTACACAAACTCGTATAAAGCCTCCCACCACTTGCTGAGTTTTTCTCTTCCAATTTGAATGACAGGAACAGCCTGGCACTGACCTGAGGCTGAACTATATGAGCGGTCGGGAGTCAGGTGCCTTATCTGGGATGGAATGTTGCACTGCCTAGACAGACAGGTCTCAGATAGCACGGAAAGAGAGAAGGTCTCACACACAGGATATGGACTTTGAGTCTGCATACTTAAAGGAATAGTTGAACACTTCCCCCCTGCTTCCAGTCTTACCAAGTTCACCTACAACTGTCTGCTAACAGTTATGCAATTGGTCTTGTTTTAATCAAGGAAAGATCATACATTTATTAGATTCAATTTTAATCCAACCAAAGCCTACAAGAACATTTATGTGAAGCTATTCAGCACATATCACACACACACACACACACACACACACACACACACACACACACACACACACACACACACACACACACACAGGAGACACTGTGACCTTGTATCTGTTTGTAGAGCTGTGAGCTCAGCGGCGGCTCACTGTCAGGCCTGAAAAACATATCAATGTATTCTTCCAATTCTTTCAAACGCACTTGCGCATATCACTCTTGGTTCACTTTAATAGACTCATAGCCCTGATTTACAATATCTGGTATTTGTGTGTGCATGTGCGCATGTGTTTGGGTTCACAGAGAACAGTTGGTTCCTGTGTTCAACATGGAATGAGGTATGAGCAAGTGAAAAGAGAGGAAGAAAGAAGTATTAATAGATGAGTTGGACCTGGCGTTTTGGAGTAGGACAGAAATCCGTGGGCAAACAGAGATCAGATCTTAACCACTAAATAATTCTGGCCACAAGAGCCAGCATTTTAGCAGAATATGCTATTTGTTATAGATAATTAAATCCATCTCCCTTGTCCCTTGTCTAATTTTTCAGGGAAGATTTCAGGGCTCAAAACAAGCACCCTCGAGATCTGTGGATGAATGGTTGTTTTGCAGAGTTGAGGAGAAAATGTCTTTGTCAATGTGGGTTTTCCAGCAGAGGAAATTGCCTTGTGAATTTTAGGAAAAACACAAATTACCCCAATTGTGTTCCCTCCAATCTAATTTGGCGCTCAAGGCCAGGAAATGAGGGAGGTGGTTAAGACTGTCACTCATTCTGTCTCTCTCTCTCTCACTATTCCACTTTACACATGCAATGTTAACGCAATGGATCCTGCAATTTCTATGTCTATGTGAAAGTTTGATTTGCCACCTCATGATTTGATACCGTTTTATAAGAAGCTCTAGTAAAAAAAATGACCCTGTAAGGTTCTCAAAAGGTTAGAATAACATCATGCATGTCAGTTTAAGTGAGTGAGCCAATCAAAGGAGCAGAAAGTTTGTTTATTTTTGGCCCATGAAATACAAGATTGCATTTCATTCACACTGAACTCAAATTGTAATTGTGTGAAGTCACACCTGGATGAGGAGCACACATGTGGAAACTGTGAACATGACACAAGTTGATTGCCTCCTGCATAAAAAGGCTCTAATAATTCATCTATTTTACTTCCAATAAAGGTATAACATTGAGATTTACATAATAGCACATGTAAATTAGAACGACAAGAAGACAGAGTGAGCTTGGTTGAAAGGCAGGACCATCTGTATGCTACCCATCTCGCACATCCGCCGCTCAGTGGCTTATTCCACACCTTTGTAAATGGTTTATTGGGCTTCCATGATGACTGCTTTACCACACACAGCCCACCCAGTCACAAACACAAGCACACAATACAAACATACCGTATAACAGATTATGTAAATACAAAGACAGGATGTTGGTTTGTCAGGCAGGTGTCGGATGCAAAGATGGTGTCCTGCAAACAAATCCAACTGCCGAACAATGGTAACGTCTGACCAGCAGTGCTTTATTCCTCCTTTTTTATGAGAAGTTGAAGTATTACGGCCCGTCCACACTACAGCTTCGACAGCTTCAAAAACGGTTTCCAACGCGTCTGCCCATTCACTTTGAATGGGGTGACGTCACGTTGCCTCGCTTTTCGCCGAACCGAATTGTGAGTAGCAGAGCGGAGCTTTCCTGGCGTTTCAGGCTGCAAAAGTTGAACAATGTTCAACTTCTGAAGCCGGAGACGCCGGAGTAGCCAGCGTCAGCCAATCAAATCCCGTTTATGCAAATCTGACAGTTCAAGCGCTAGCCAATCAAACCGCGTGCAAGCTGGGAGAGCCAGACCGCAGTTCATTTCCTCATATTCCAAACGAGAAATTACGGTAGCAAATCACCCGGTCCTTTACGACCACAACTATTTACTGGGATACAAACC